>NC_138548.1:244102991-244127825 GCF_964273705.1 Natrix helvetica
GACCACAGAGGAGCTTCTGAAGTGAAAGATCTAACAAGTGTTACCTTGGGGCCATGATCACCTGAGATAAACCCATAATTGCTATGTGGGCTATGAAGTTCTGAACTTAGCTGGATCCCATTCCCCCATCAGATGGAGACTGAAATCTCCACCAGAAGCCAAGCACCCATGTCCAGAAGTCCAGAAAAAGGTTCTGATGGGCTGCAGGGCTGCTAGAACCCCCACAGGATTTCTAGCTTTTTCTCTAGGGCCCAACTTAACACATAGGCATCCACACACTGTCACTTCAGCTCAAGGAAAGGAAAGTAAATGAATGACTTCTCGTCATTAAGCCTCACCAACCATTTGTCTCCACTTGAAACTTTGATCCTATTAGCAATCCACATGGAGTTAATGAAGACAAGCTTCTTCTGAGTTAAGCAGCAGGTAATTATCCTATTGAGAGAACATGCAGGAGAAAAGCAATGCCTGGTGTCATAGCATTGCTACATGACTGAATAATGAGAATTGATCCTGGATAATGATTCAGGGTAAGTCTTTAATCATCACCACTATTTTGGAATCTCTGATTTGCAGTCAATATACCTGCAATCATGAAGGCAGGTGTTGGAGTGAATTGTTGATATACCCTTACAAAATTTAAAAAGTCTTACTGGATTGTTCTTCTTGTCCACAATTAGTAGGGAGCTATAAATACATTCAACTGATGTGTATATTTGTTTATTTACTGCTCTTGAAACAGAAACTTCTAAAGAGTCTGTAGAAATATCATTAAACCATCCAAGTTACTATAATTAACTAAATATTTAGTTGCATGAGACAGCCAGCCTAGTTTTTACGTATAGAAAATGGGCAAGCCCTGATTGAGCTGACATTGGACTGGTTGTAACCAGACATCAAAAGGAGTGTTTTTCCTTTTCTTTGAATGGTGACCACTGAATCCAATGGGTAGCACATGACTTGAGACTGTCTACAGCAGAGGTCTTCAAACTTGGCAACTTTAAGACTTGTGGACTTCAACTCCCAGAATTTTCCAGCCAGCTGACTGGAGAATTCTGGGAGTTGAAGTCCACAAGTCTTAAAGTTGCCAAATTTGGGGACCCCCTGATCTACAGTATGGCTGTGAAAGCTAGAAAGTCAGAAAAGTTGAACAAAGAAAAGTTATGGCTTTGTATTGTGATGCTAAAGAAAATTGTTGAGAATATCCTAGATTACAAAAAAGAACAAATCATTCAATACTAGCTAAAGTAAAACCAGACATCTCACTAGAAACATTTGATGACGTTAAAGCCTAAAATATTTTGCACACAGAATGTGAAAGCAAGAGTTAGTGGAGAAGACCCTTGTTTGGAAAAATGAGAGGCAATAAAGTCAGACTCCCAAAGGTTCTTTTTCAGGAGGAACTGGATTTTGTGTTTTCTTTGAAGACGTTTCGCTTCTCATTTAAGAAGTTTCTTCAGCTCTGATTGGATAAGAAGTGAAAGGTCTTCAAAAACAAAACAAAACCCAAGAAAATCCAGTTGCTTCCTGAAAAAGCACCTCTGGGACATCTATGACCTGGATGACTGAGAATATCCACAGACTGTTAGCTAATCGCTTTGGAATAAAGTTAGAGGCTGTCAGAAGACAAAAGGTGGCTAGATTTATTACTGATGATGCAAGCAGGAGTTTACAAGAACTCAAAGGAGCAGTTACTGACAGACAGTTTTCCAGTTGCAATGTATGGCTGTGAAGGTTGGGCCATAAGAAAGGCTGAGGGTTAAAGAATTGAGGCCTTTGAACTATTGTGCTGGAGAAGACTCCTGCGAGTCCCTTGGACTGCAAGGCAATCAAACCGGTCAGTCCTAGAGATCAACCCTGACTATTCCTTAGAAGGCCAGATCCTGAAGAGGAAACTCAAATTCTTTGGCCACCTAATGAGAAGGAAGGACTCACTGGAGAAGAGCCTAAGGCTGGGAAAGATTGAGGGCAAAAGAAGAAGGGGACGACAGAGAATGAGGTGGCTGGATGGAGTCACCGAAGCAGCAGGCGTGAGCTTAAATGGACTCCAGAGGATGGTAGAGGACAGGAAGACCTGGAAGAATGTTGTCCATGGGGTCACGATGGGTCGAACACAACTTCGCAACTAACAACAACAAAGTCATAAAGAGTTGGATGCAAGTGAATAACTGGATAACCCTCAATCTGCTCTGATTTGGATTAGGCATTATAGATATCTCCATAATCTACCTAGCTTGGATACAACAAAACTCAGCTCCACCAAGACAAGGCAAGATATTCCTGCAATGAATGAAAATCATAATATGGTGGGGTTCCTTCCCTGTTAAGGTCACTTCTGTACAGCCTCATCATCATCATCACCAAACCCTCACCCATTCCCCCTCTTCAATCATGAACTATGGTTTGGAACACACACACACACACACACACACATTATTTATCAGCACAAATACAACACACACACACATATGTGTGTGTGTGTATGTTACAACCCCTGGTATGCCCAACCAGGGGCTGTAACACAAATACATACCTATTTCCCTGGCCTAGCTGATAAGGCAGAGAGCCTGTGGCTTAGTGGCAATTACATCAGCCTAATATGCAATACAGCCCTGGTTCGATTCCCAGTAAGGGTATGGCTAGCTGATGAGACCTAAATAGGTTGAAATAGATCTATACTAGTCTCCCTTTATTTATTTATCAGCACAAATACAACACACACACACACACACACACACACACACATATGTATGTATGTATTTGTGTTACAACCCCTGGTATGCCCATATATATATAAAAGCTGTTTGAGTACTAGCTCCCATCAGCCTTATCAGATGTTGGTGAATGGCTTGAATCCAAAGAGACTTTTTAGCTGCTCAGAAGGACCAGCAGGTGTTATTCTGCAGAGAGATTGTTGCTTACCCTGACAAAATCAATATGTTGTGCTGTGCTGTAGGAAGGGATGCCCAGGTGGCACAAATATGGGAACAACACTGATCATGTCATGTAGGGAAGGAGGACTTGGAAATCTCATTTTCCTCATGTGGGAGCTCTACGCATCATGATCTCAATCAACTGCTGCGTAGTCATAATTATTTGCTGTATCTTTCTGGAATGCTCTGCATAGAACATGTTGGGCAAACACAGCTCCAATTGTTTCAGTGACAGCAAAAAATCTGGGCTGCCTCTCACACATTTTAAAGCACATTTTTTGATTGCTGCTCATTTCATGATTCAATTCAGAATACCAAATATGTTGTGTATTTTCCTGGCCCATCATGCTCTCAACACAACTGCAGAGCCACAAGCTGCAGCTTCTTCATATGCAGATGGGATTATTAACCAATCACCATATTTGTTGTTAAAGTGGAATGCTCGGTTTTGCCATTCAATCTAGGAAACAGAATATGATTTTGGGACACTTCCAGACAGTCACTGGCCTCACACATCTTTTTTCTCTTTTGTGCTGCTGTGGGAATGACTGTATCTTGTGGCTCTAGGGGATTTAGAAGACAGAGAGAGAAGAAGGAAGGATTATCTAGCTGGCCAATGGAAGAGTAGAACAATGGATATTCTAACCAGGAGCCCATCATGATTCTCTTCATTTCCTTGCTTGGCTATTTTGCAGTAAGGAAACAAAAAGACGCAGAGGAGGGGCAGTTTTACCTTTTCAAGCATCACTAAAAGCCTGGGAATATGGGGGAAGGGTGGGAGCCATAGTTCTTTAGGCAGGGGTGGGGGAACTAGGGCCCTTTTTTGACTTGTGGATCGGCTTAGGAATTCTGGGAGTTGAAGACCACAAGTCATAAAGGGGCTATAGCAGAGGTGGTATTCAGCCAGTTCTAACCAGTTCTGGAGAACTGGTAGTAGAAATTTTGAGTAGTTCAGAGAACTGGTAAATACCACCTCTGACTGGCATCCATTCCCTGCCTGCCGAGTCCCAGCTGATTGGGAGGGAATGGGGATTTTGCAGTAACCTTCCCCTGGAGTGGGGAGGGAATGGAGATTTTGCAGTATCCTTCCCCTGCCACGCCCACCAAACCACACCCAGCAAGCCATGCCACACCCACCAAGCCACAAACACAGAACCGGTGGTAAAAAAAATTGAACCCCACCACTGGGCAATAGCTCCCCACCTCTGCTCTTAGGTAATGGAGCAATCCAAGAGTAAAAATGCAAGAACTTCCTACAAATGGAAGTTGCTGGAGATCATTCAGAAAGATTGAAACAAGCTAAGGTTTCCTAACCCCATGGCACTGCAAGGACACAGAGAGTGGAGGGTCTTCATATTTGACATTGTTCAATAATTTCATACTGCTACAATTATATGATTACCTAAGATGGATTTTAGAGACCCACTTGGATGCAAAGGGAAGCATTAGTAGCTTCAGGGCTGACATAAGGTAGATATTGCTGAGCATCTGCCAAGACCCACATATGCCATTTCTAGAGTTGGATAGAATCCTCTTGACTCTTATGTTGCTCCTGCTTACTGCCATGTTCTGATAATGTCCATGACTAGAGACAGTATCTTGGAGACAAAAGGCATTTTCTTTTATTTTACATGTGCTTGGGGTGGGTGGCACTGGTGATGGTTGTCTCTAAAAAGGTGTAGTCCAGAGATAATGGGTGACAACAGTGTTCCTTTGAGGACATCTTGCACAGGATGGCTGCCTTGGTTTTCTGTTCTCATACGTAGGACAAAAAATAGGGAGCAAGTATGGGTAACCCATTGAGAGGTTGTATCTCTCTGTCTTTTTAAAACTCTACATCTGAGCAAGCCCTAATAAGTGGAACAATTAGGGATGTGGACAAGAGTTTGCAAGACTCTGCTTGGTTTTCATGAAAGTGAATTTATTGCACAATTAATATCTCTTCTCCACTCACAACACTGTTCCCTCTGTTAGCTTACTTCCTGTGGTAGGCATCTTTCAAAACAATGTATACCAGGGGTGTCCAAACTTGGCAACTTTAAGACTTGTGGACTTCAACTCCCAGAATTCCCCAGCCAGCAGAGCTGGCTGGGGAATTCTGGGAATTGAAGTCCACAAGTCTTAAAGTTGCCAAGTTTGGACACCCCTGATGTATACAGATGGCTGCATGGCATGCCTGGTGTCTCCTGTAACCCAAACCAAACAGGGCTTGGAGGGCAGGTCCCAGCAATTGAAAGGGAGAGATATGTTAGCAGCGGCCTAGAGTGGCCCATAGGAGCTAATAAAAGCGGACTGTGTTATATTTGAACTGGTACTCAATACAACGTCAAACTGCCTCCTCTGTATGCTGAAGGTAAGACAAGGGAACGTCAAGAAGTCATGATATTTTAAAATGGGCGATGAGGCACTTTTGAGGGATGTAGGGATGAATCTGTGCCTTTGTACCCCAGGCACTACCGTATTTTTCAGAGTATAAGACACACTTTTTTCCTCCCTAAAAGAGGCTAAAAATTTGGGTGCGTCTTATACTCCGAATGTAGTTTTTTTCTAAGCTTTTTTTCAACCCTAAAGAGGCACTAATGAGTAAAGCGATCTTCTGTGCTTTGCCTGCTTTTCTCATTGCTTCTCTCTCTGGGGATAAAAAGCACGCACGGGCTCAAAACCAGCAAACTTATGTGCTGAAGCTGACCAGACTAAGGACGCTAGCCACATGAATCCCTGGTAGGCAGAATTTTTTCCCCATATTTTCCTCCCCAAAAACTAAGGTGCGCCTTATACTCTGGTGTGTCTCCGAAAAATACAGTAATTCACATTCCAGGCACTAACTCACAAGTAACACTGAACCTCTTTGGTATGCTCTCTTATGAAGAGTAGTGAGGGGGCTATCGAAGACATTTGATGCCCATTTTAGATCCATTCGGCCTAGACAGAATGGCCAGTGATCTGGGATGATGCATCAGGTAGCCAAAGCATCTGGAGGGCTATAATTCAGAAAAAGCCAAATCCAAATAAGGCTCTGAAGGGTCTTTCCAAACTTTGAACTAAACCCAAACCTTCCTGCCTTAATCAAAGAGCAGTTTCCTTTCTCCTTTTTCACCCTTTTTTTTCCATTTTAATTGAGTGAAGAGTTCTGGACCATTCACAAGCTTGCTTTTGATTTTGCGACTACTGTATGGATTTTTTTTTCCTTACGCACCACCTCAGTTTTCTTTTTATTTCCCAGACAGCTGTAGCTAAGCAACCACGTTTAAGACACTTAGGGTTTTCATAGTGGTTGCTTCGTGAGATATATCATCCTTGATTTAGTTCTGTCATATTCTTCTTGGCAGCTAACCTTCTTAAAGGGATGTCGTATGATTTGTACTACAAATATAGAGGCAGAAATTAGAATTCCACTTCAATATACTTAAAGCGAGATATTTAATGGACGCTTTCAGATGTTATTACTGATTTCTGGTTTGGAGTATGAGTGGGAGTTGACATGGTGAATACAATTGTTTCCCCATCTAGTGAAATAGTGAAATGGAGCTCTTTGAAATTTAATCAGTAGGCTCCTTTCTCTTAGCCTAATGCCCTCTGGATGCATTGGATTACAGCTCTCATTAACTTACTCACAGGAAACATTGGGGTAGCTAGCAAAGGATAATGAAAAATGAAGCAGAAAAACCCAAAATACAGGTAGTCCTTGACTTATGATCACAAGCGAATCCAAAATATCTGTTGTTAAGCAAAACAGTTGCTAAGGGATTTTTTCCCTATTTTATGACCTTTCTTGCCACAGGTGTTAACTGAATCCTCACATTGGATAAGTTAGGAACCCCAGACTGCTACGTGAATTTGGCTTCCCCATTGACTTAGCTTGTCAGAAGGTTGCAAAAGGTGATCACATGATCCCAGGACACTTCAACCGTCATGGTAGTATGAATGCCGGTTGCCAAACATCTGAATTTTGATCACGTGACTGTGGGGAGGCTGCAATGGTTGTAAAGTGAGAAAAATGGTAATGAGACACTTTTTTCACTGCTGTTGTAACTTTGAACAATCACTAAATGAATTGTTGTGAGGACTACCCATTCCGGTGAAGGCGAACCTATGGCACTTCCAGAGAGTGGCGGGAGGCTGTTTTTCTACCTCCCCAGGCTTCAGTAAAGCCTCCAGAGTCTGTGGATGGGGGAAAAAATGGGTCTAACAAGCTTACCGGAAGTTCAGAAACAAACTTCCGGTAGGCCCTTTGGTCCGTTTTTCCCCTCCCCAGTCTTCAGGAGACTTTCCTGAAGCCTGGGGAGGTAGAAAAACGGCCCAACAGGCCTTCCAGAAGTCCTGAGGCCTTTGCACATACGCGATGGGGATTGGAGCATGAGGGGGTTATGCACCCATGCGCTGGGGGTGAGGGCATTGCATCATGGATGTGGGCACGCACATGCGCACTATCGTGCACTCTCTTTTGGCACCCAAGCAGAAAAACGTTCACCATCACTGACCGATAAAGTGCCATTCTGAGTCTGTTTCCTGACACTGTATATTTGTATTCCAAATCATAC
This sequence comes from Natrix helvetica, assembly GCF_964273705.1. Lineage (NCBI taxonomy): Eukaryota > Metazoa > Chordata > Lepidosauria > Squamata > Natricidae > Natrix > Natrix helvetica. The sequence goes on from NC_138548.1 coordinate 244,110,466, forward strand.
TTTTGGGGAACAGGACAAAAATTGGGAGCCTTCCTTTTTTAGAAGATAGCTTAAAATTCCTGCGACTGTAGGCACTTTAAGCTTGTCTCTCTTTTAACTTTAGGCTGATTTACTCGATGCCAATTTTGTTCCCTCCAGCCACGAATGGGTAGCATGCTGCAGCAGCAATTCACAGTAGCACAAACATCTGGCGGGATGGAACCATTTGTCTGGTGGAGAACCGATCCTTTCCAAATCATAGGCCTTTTACTTGCCATAGAAAAGTCTTTGGATGGAGCAATCCACTCGCTAAGAGCCAAGTTCTGCTTTTGGTCTCTGTAGAGTTACATTGTTAGTAATGAGAAAAGCATGTGTTTGTGAGAGAAGAGGAGGGGGTTTAAAAACGAGAAGTGTAGTGGGAGGGAGAGGAATGTGGAGGGGAGGAAACTCCCAGCTGCTTAACCTCACCAGGATGGGGGGTGGGGGTGGCTCAAGCTGTAGCTGTTCGATTTGTCACTCCGGAATGTCAGGCCAGCAGGCATTCTGTCCTAGAATCATATGAGTTTTCTATTCCTGTGCATTATGGCAGAGGTGAAATCCTCCCGATTTGTCCTGGTTCAACCAATAGGGCTGATTGTTGTTGGTTCTGCGAACCGGTAGTTAAAAGAAAAAGCTTCCGAGCATCGCGCGGATCAGCTGTGAGCCACGTGATCGTCGGAAGCTTTCCCCCCACTTTTTAAAAAAAGCTTCTGACGATTATGCGGCTCACAGCTGAACCCCATGATCATTGGAAACTATTTTTTTAAAGCTTTTTAAAGCATTTTTTTCCCTGCCAGTTCACCCGAACCGGCAGGGAAAAAATGCTTTAAAAATCTAAAAAAATAGAAAAAAGTAAAAAAAAAAAGTTGGACACGCCCATCCAGTCACATGACCCCTCCCACCAAGCCACGCCCACAGAACCAGTGTGTGGGGGAATTAGATTTCACCACTGCATTATGGGTAAGCAACATCCCACTCCAGGGGAATATGTCCATAGAGCAGCATTAGAGAAGATCATCCATCTTTTGGCTCTTTTTCTTTTACCTCCTTTTATGTTCAGTTTCTGTTCAGTTTCCATATTCTGTGGCCCTGAGCATGCTTTGCCACCATGGAACCAGCTGGTGAAGTATTGGCTACGTTTGCATGACCCCCCCTCCCCTTCAGACAAGCTCAAATAAAGGGCGTGGCTCAGTATATTAAGAGAAGTCAGCCATTGCCTTAGCACCGTAGGACATCATTTTTGGCAGGCTAAGCTTATTATGTGACACACACACACACCATGGAAAGGGTGCTTGGTCAACCTGGATTTACGATCGAGTGTGATGAGTAAATGTTTCTATGGTGGGAGAAGGTGGCACTCTGGGGACAAGGGGAACGAGGGCTGAGTGAACGCATTAGTGGCAGCCGCCATCTCAACAGCTGAGCACAAGTTGGTGGCACAGATGGCTTGAAAGCCGCTGATTCTCAAGGCTCATTTTCAAGGCGTGCAACTGGCCGCTCTTAGAATTACAGAATGAATTATGGAGGGAGACTGGAATTAGTTATGTAGCCCTGGACCTTCTTGCTTTGCACTTTGGAAAGAAAAGCACCTGGCTATGTCAGCTCTATTTTCACATTCAAAACGTAGCTATGAGAGGCAGCGTTTCTATTTTGACTGGTTGTTTACAGCATTGACCCAGCTGCTTGGGTTTACACAACATATTGGACCATCAGCTAATCATTCTGGATTTGTACAACACTGTGAGCCAAAATATTAGCTTATGAAATTTTAGCCAGGGTGTTATACAAATACAGCAATCTAAAATCTCACTGCCTTAGGGTTTGTTTTAGTTCCCTTTTGCTTGGGTGGGAGAGAGGTGGGGGAGAACTATTATTGAAAGGCTTGGCTTAAATACATATGGAGAAGGGTTAGTTGTGTTCTCTAAAATGAGAACAAAGGTGTCTTCTTATTTTAATGAAAGCCAAGCCCTTGGAGATCAAAGATCACAAATGCAAAACATTGGGGGAGCATTTGGACAATTGTTTACATTAAGCACCTCTGCCCAGGGGTTTCACCGAGAAAGTTGCCTCCCCTCCAAAGAGCAAAGTGAAGTTGCCACTTAACATTTCTTCACTTGCCTTTGCTTCTGGGCACCTCTTTGGGCACTTCTTCCTGCAAACACAAAATGTGCTGGAGGAGGACACAGCAATGTGTCTTGAAGGGGCTAAATGAGGTCAATAATGCTTTTATATTTCCTGGTGGCTGCCCACCAGTCCACGATCCCATCTTCCCCGCATCTTTTTCCATCCCCTTCCTTCCCCCTTTCTTTCTGTCTCTGAAATTGACAAGCTGCAAACACAAGCTGCAAGCCGCAAACAAAAACAAGGCACCTCATTGTTTGTTTTGCCTGCCTGCTTCTTTCCTGGCCAAGAGAAAGAGCTCTTTTCTCTCTCTTCCTCTCTCTATTCTGCTGGGAAGAGAGGAGTTCCAGCCAGTTTTGCTAATTAACTCAGATTAGTTTCAACCCTCCTCAACTCACCTGGGGTCCTCTGTGTGGAAGAGCTGCAGAGAAGAGGAACAGGGAATAGATTGGCAAGCAACCAAATGGCTGATATGAAGCGCTGGTACATTTTAGCCTGGAACCAGAAGGAGTGAGATAGAAAAAGGCTATTTATCAGAAGTCCCCTAAGTGACACTAAAGAGAAGAAAGCAGAAGCCTCATGGGGAGTAAACAAAAGGCAGAAGGAAGGGAATACAAGATTCAGGCTTCATAAAGTTTGTCCTTGTAATAGCCCTAAAATGCTGTTAATCTCATTCAATGGCCAGCAGAAAAGTGTTAATAATATTTTTGATCCCAATATTGTCTTGGCAAGAGAAGAGGGCTGGAAGTGGCTTTTAGCTGCTATTCTAGCATGGTGAGAGATGCGGTGGCTCAGTGGCTAAGACGCTGAGCTTGTCGATCAGAAAGGTCGGCAGTTCAGTGGTTTGAATCCCTAGCGCCGCATAATGGAGTGAGCTCCCATTACTTGTCCCAGATTCTGCTAACCTAGCAGTTCGAAAGCACATAAGAGATGCAAGTAGAAAAATAGGGACCACCTTTGGTGGGAAGATAACAGCGTTCCGAGCACCTTTGACATTTAGTCATGCCAGCCACATGACCATGGAGACATCTTCAGACAGTGCTGGCTCTTCGGCTTTGAAATGGAGATGAGCACCAATCCCTAGAGTCGGGAACAACTAGCACATATATGCGAGGGAAACCTTTACTGTCACCTAGTATGGTGAGGTTTGCCCTGCCTGACCCACAAATAGTTGTGTGCTTGTACGTGCTTGCCACAGGTGCAACAATCTTCTGGAATACTGCTACACACACGTCACACACTGTCCCAGTCCTCTGATCAGCTGCTGTGGGCATTTTTACCCAGGGGTTAGCTTAAGAGCCTGTCCTCCCTTCTTTCCTTCCCCCAACAGAACTCTAATCCCCCAGAACATCTCCAAGGAACAAGAGGAACTGATAGTGGGAAGACATTTCTGCGCCAGTCCAGACACATTTCGTTTGCCAACCCACCAAACCCTGGCAGACTGGCTTGCTGAGCTGGCAAGACAATGGAGAAATATGGCTCCAATAGAAGAGCCTGGGGACAAAGCAAATGTCCCTGAAAATCAATGGCCAGGGACAAGGGAGAGGATGGACTCAAGAAACTCAAATGGATAACAGAGGATAGTTCCCAAATCCTTAAACTTCAATAAGAGCCAACATGGACAGATCACACGCAGTTGAACAATTGTACTTTAGAAGTGGAAGGATTTTTTTTTTTTCAGTGGGACAAGGTGAAATAGAATAAAATAGAATTCTTTATTGGCCAAGTGTGATTGGACACACAAGGAATTTTTCTTTGGTGCCTATGCTCTCAGGGTACATAAAAAGACAAGGTACATTCGTCAAGAATCATAAGGTACAACACTTAATGATAGTCATAGGGTAGAAATAAGCAACCAGGAAACAATATCAATATAAATCACAAGGATACAAGCAACAGTTACAGTCCTGCAGTCATAAGTGGGAGGAGATGAGTGATAGGAATGATGAGAAGACTAATAGTAAAAGTAATGCAGCCTTACTGAATGGTTTGACAGCAGTGAGGGAATTATTGTTTAGCAGAGTGAGGGCATTAGGGGGAAAATGTCCTTGTGTCTAGTTGTCTTGGTGTACAGTGCTCTATAGCGTCGTTTTGAGGATAGGAGTTGAAAGAATTTATGTCCAGGATGCGAGTAAATATTTTCATGGCTCTCTTGTTGACTCGTGCAGTGTACAGGTTCTCAATGGAAGGCAGGTTGGCAGTCATTGTTTTTTCTGCAGTTCTGATTATCCTCTGAAGTCTGTGTCTGTCTTGTTGGGTTGCAGATGTCAGCCATAAATTCAGGCAAGAGGATGGAAAATCCTAGATAGACACAAGAAGCCTTGCATGTTTTGTAGCCTGACATTTAGTCAGAAATGGAATCTGGTCCTAAGTGTTAGGGTTTTTCTAAATTACAAAGCATTGTCTATCAATTTTTTTTTGCAGTTTACTGTTCCTCCAAGTTTGTAAATTTTGCAAAACTACGACTAACACTTTTACTTCTTATTGCCCCAAATAGGACCCAAAAGCACTTTTTGCTCCGCTACTTCTGAAGATGCTGCTAAGAGCAAGATATTTCAACAGCTCTGGTTTTATGAGCAGATTTGACACCAGGCCCTCTCAAAGATTCCCAGAGATTCAGACTTCTTCTAACTTTTGAGGCCCATAATCATAATGGTAAAAAAAACAAAACCTAAAGTCCATGCAAACACAATAAGGCATTGCCATCTAAATAGAGAGCAAAATAATTTGACTGTTTTAAAAATAAAGTAAAATAGCAAGTGTCTGGCACTTGCTATGAAGCTGTTGTTGAAAACGGCTCTCTTTGGTCATTTCCTAACTAGTGAGTCAACTTACAGTGTCAGTCCTTGAATAGTTAGGAAAGCATGCAAGGAGAAACTGTGTTCCCTTTCTGGCTGTTAATGAGGCCAACAAACGGGGCTGTTCTTAAGTACATATGGCAGATCATTTTAAGGAATGGAATTGGTGGTTCCTCTCTGGCTTCACTTCTTCACCCACCAAGTGTAACCTGTCACTGGGGGGGGGGGAGAAACTACCTCACCCTTCAAGTGGGATGTAGTGAATTTCAGTAGATACCTAAGAAAAGAAGGTTTAGCTACTGTACAGATAGTCCTCGACTTACAGCAGTTTATTTAGTGACCGTTCAAAGTTACAAGGGTGCTGAAAAAAGTGACATGGCCATTTCCCAACAGTTACGACCTTTGTAGCATGCCCATGATCATGAGATCAAAATTAAGATCCTTGTCAACTGATTCGTACTTATGACCATTGCTGTGTCCCAAGGTCACGTGATTTCCCCCTTTGCGACCTTTTGACAAGCAAGGTCAATGGGGAAGCCCGATTCACTTAACCAACCCTAACTTATCAACTGCAGTGATTCACTTAACAACTGGGTCAAGAAAGGTCATAAAATGGGGCAAAGCTCACGTAACAAATGTCTCTGTTCTGCCTCCAGCGTTGTAGGCTTGCTCGGGGCATGCAGTTAACTCCACGCTTAGGAACCTCTTTCAGATCACGTTTATTATCAAGCATTCTTAATAGCAAAACTTACAGTTCAGTGTTAAGGTACTTCTGACTTTCCATGATCTGTCCCATCACGTGGTATAAAAAGATAATGATTTTATCCCCATGCTGAGCGGAGATGTAGAACGCTACTATTCCGGTTCATAAAAGCATTTAAACTGCCCGGCTATAAACTTTGCATGTGGGCAAGAGGCCCCAGTGGCCAATCATAAACAGAGAGTGATCATATCAAGAACAGCTTGCCTCCAGAAGTTGTGAATGCCCCAACACTGGAAGTCTTTAAGAAGATGTTGGATAGCTATTTGTCTGAAACGGTATAGGGTTTCCTGCCTAGGTAGGGGGTTGGACTAGAAGACCTCCAAGGTCCCTTCCAACTCTGCCATTGTATTGTATTGTATTGTATTGTATTGTATTGTATTGTATTGTATTGTATTGTATTGTATTGTATTGTATTGTATTGTATTGTATTATATGTCATGGGACTACATTTCCCATAAGGCAGTCTCTGCCTACATTTCCCATGAGGTAGTTTCTTACAGGAGACAGTTCTTAATTCCAACACTAGCTATATACTGCTGGGGCAGCACAGTCTCGCTTAACAACAGAAAGTTTGGGCTCAATTGTGGTCATAAGTCGAGGACTATCTGTACCAGGCAAGTGGTAAATTATTAGGTGGCAGGTGCTCAAGATGAGTGCAGGATAAAGAGCCAAGGAGCTTTCTCAAGTACGCCTTCAGAGATAAACCTAACCCTAAGTGGGGTTTCCCAGAAAGGAATTTTCCCATGTATTTTACCAGGAAACATGGATAAGGCAGGAAGGAAAGGTCAGTGCCCCCCTAAGCTTAACCACGTGCTCTGAATCCATTGGTGATGTCCATTTTGCTGTATGAGTTGATGAGGAGCTAACTGTAACACTAGGTGGGTTTTCCCCCCAATGGGATTTTCCCATGTATTTTACCAGGAAACGTGGATAAGGTAGGCCGGAAAAGTCAGCACCCTCCTAAGCATAACAACGCGCTCCAAATCTGTTGGCGATGTCCATTTTGCTGTACGAGTTCATGGGGAGCTAACCCTAACCCCAAGTGGGTTTTCCCTTCTGTGGGATTTTTCCATGTATTTTACCAGGAAATGTAGATAAGGCAGGCAGGAACAGTCAGAGCCCTCCTAAGCATACTGACGCACCCTGAATTTGTTGGCGATGTTCATTTTGCTTTATGAGTTCACCCTAACCCTAAGTGGGTTTTCCCCCCAATGGGAGTTTCCCATATATTTTACCAGGAAACTTGGATAAGGCAGTCAGGCAAAATCAGAGCCCTCCTAAGCATACCGACGTGCTCCGAATCCATTGGCGATGTCCATTTTGCTGTACGAGTTTATGGGGAACTCTGCTGCTCTTTGCTGTAGCAGTCACCTGTGAATCTGGCTCTGAATCACACCTTCAAGCCTATTTACATCAACCATAAGCCGATGGGTGAAGAAGACGTGATAATCTCTATTCCCAACTTTCTCTTGGGATAAGAGGTGAAACCTTGTTTTAAAATTGGAATTGCTATATATGATGTTAAGCTGCCTCAGATGAGTGCTGGGAATTAGACAAAAGCAATATTATCAGGACTTAGAAGAAAACAGGCTGCTCTAGCATGTTTGTGCCATGGCTAGGGGCAAGTGAAAAATAACCTAAAGTCATAATTTTAACCCATGCGCTCTTTAGTTCAAAACTTTATTAATAAGAAGAATGATAGGAAATGTAATAAAGTGGTTTTTTTTGGCACATGAACAGTGGTGAGATTCCAAATCTTTTCTTACCGCGGACGTGCAGCACTCAAAGACCTCCCTTGGTGTAGACGCTGGTGATCTGAGCTGTGTTTTAGCTCAGCTGAGGCATGGCAATCTGCTCTGTCGCGTGAATCAGCTGAGTTAAAAAACAAGGGAATATAGGACAGGGCACAACTGGGGAGGGGGGGGGGAAGGGAGGGGTCAACCAGAGGTGGTTTTTGTCGGTTCTCTGAACTACTCAAAATTTCCACTAACACTTCATTTGAACCAGTCCGAACTGGCTGAATACCACTTCTGCACACGAAAGATTGGTAGATTTGTTTTAAGGAGCTTCAGGCGCACAGATCTGGTTTTCATATGAAAAGTGACTTTACCTTGAAAAGGGAGGGTTGCATTCATCCTCAATTCAGTGTTAAATGGCAACATTGAAGATTACTGGACAAACACCTAGACGATAGAATAACCCTAGTAACAGGCTAGCAAGATGGAGGAAGGGAAGAGATCTGCGGACTTTAAAGTCTGAGCAGTTATGTTACAACATTTGCTTTTATGAATAAAGTCTATTTCATCAGATAAATGGAATTAATTCCTTTGTGAGAAAGATTCCTGCTCCAAAAAGGAAATTCCTAGCACCAAGCTGATGGAAACATTAATTAGTCAGGGGGGGAAAAAATCCATGGAGAAGCCAATGCAAACTAGGAAACAAGGCTATTGATATGCACCCTGTTCCTTACAGGCCACTTCAGCGTGCCTGTATTTAGCTACTTCCTACAAGCTAAATATAGCATGGGAAAAAAAGGTTCTGGCTGGCATATGACATAAGCGTTTACCTTGGGAATTCAGCAGAGCTGATCCCAGAAAGAAAGTGTAAACTATTAATGTGCCTTCTGTGCAGGAGAAGCAACGAGGGGTGGAAGGAGGAGAGGGAACAACAATAGGAAAGCAAGGAAAAGGAGATAAGGGCCTCACTCTTGAAAAGTGAAGAGAATGTTGTTGATAGGAATATGGAGCAGCCCCCCACCCAAAACCCACAAGCTGGCGTGTACAACCCCGATGATCTCTTTAGCACAGTATGTTCTCATCAGGAAAGCGAAGCCTGGTCACTATTTTTAACACGAAATCCTCTCTTCATTTTCAAGGGCAGGATTAGCTTTCCTCCCTCCCCCCTTTTAAAACAAATCTCAGTGCTGTGGCCTGATTACATGAATATTACTATCATATTTCCATGGCCTCCACTGTGTGCTTTGCTTCTGGCTGTTATTATTTGTAGCACAACCTTTCTTACCTCATCATCGTGCCTAAAGATATCTTAGTCCTCCCCTGAATTTGGAAAATGCAGGAATAGTTCTGATAGCAACGTCGGTCTTGTTCGGCTTTCAGTGAGGTGTTTTGACTTCTCCGCTGACAGAGGGAGTCGCTTTATACCAATCAAGCTTTAGGTCCATCTATGTTGGTAATATCGCTTCCATCCTTCCCAAATTCTTTGTTCCAGAGAGTTTTTGAAACTGAAAATGTTACTTGGAGAATCTGGAATCATCTGTTAAATAATGGTGTGTGTGTATGTGTGTATTTCAACCTAGATTAGAAAGATTAAAAAAAAATCAGAGAAAGACTTAGTTGCACAACCTTTGCTGTTTTGCAATTAAAACCCAGCATAGCACTGTGTCTTCCATGGGAGCAGAAGGCCAGATGATATAGTGTGGGTGATATCAGGGGACTTTTACAAGCTCATCCGTGTTATCCTATTTGTATTGCTTGTGATGCTATTTCTAAGAAATGTCTAAGACCATACTAAACTTATTAAATAATATAAATATTTACTGATGTATCATATTAGATACTGCATCTCTACTGGGGGTGAAATTCAGCAGGTTCTGACAGGTTCTGGAGAACCGGTAGTGGAAATTTTGAATAGTTTGGAGAACCAGCAAATACCACCTCTGACTGGCCCCAGAGTGGGGAGGGAATGGGGATTTTGCAGTATCCTTCCCCTGCCACGCCCACCAAGCCACGTCGACAGAACCGGTAGTAAAAAAATTTGAATTTCACCACTGATCTCTGCCTAAAATGCTATGGGGATGGGGATTAGAACAATAATTAGCTTGCAGTTCAACATAAACAAACTATAGAATAATTTTGATATAAAATGCTGACCTGGTCTTAGCTTTTTATTATTGCTCTGGGTATTTTCTCATTAATCAGGAATGAGTTTGATTTTCTTTGTCTGTTCTGACTGGAAGAAACCCAGCCATGCTTGGGATACGTGGCATCTGAATAACAAATAAAGCAGCATCACCCTTCCTTAGCAGTAATTATCCTTGTATTAAATCTAAGCTATAGCGTTTCTTGCATCTGATCAACCAAGCGCTAATCTTCAATATGGAAGTAACAGCTTTTTCTTTCCTTTTATTTCATGAAAGGTGCTTCAGAGCAGTCTTCTCCAATATAATAACCTCTAGATATTGAATTCATCTCCATTAACAAAATGCTGTTGGGATCATAGGAGCTGGAACTGAGAATAATAGCATTTTAAGGATATCTTTATCTACAATTTTCCAAACCAGATCAATAAAATCATGTTAGTAAAAGATGACTGGTTCTCTGGCACGAAGCTGTTGGGCTCCAACATCACATGCCAGCCCAGGGATATCTCTAGCTACAAGAAGAGTTAACCTATGATAGAGTTCACACATTATCCTAAACTACATTATGGTTGGTTTTGCTTTAGCTTTGGCTTTGCCAATTACACTTTGTAAAGTATAGGTTTATTTGGAAACCTATGATGAAACCAACCATACCTTGGCAGAATATGCTACACTGTCCCAGTTCCTATAACCACTTCTCATAGTGATGAACGTAGTCACTGCCAGAAACAAGGGTGGGAGAATCTAACCAGGATGCAGAGAGGCCTCTGCTTTTTAGGGTTTCTGCCAGCCCTGAACACCATGCTCAAGTGCTTTCAAGACAGATTTGCAGTGTGTAGGAAGAGTAGAAACCCAGCATAGGGCTTTGCACTTGACCTTTGTTCAAGAAACTATGTACTCATGCGACCTACTTTAATGGCATTCTTGCTTTGCTGAAACTGTGTGGACTAATTTCTCTCTACCTGTTCCTTTACAGATAAGCCTGTGATGTTCATGTCCAGGCTTGTCATAAGATCAGCTATGACTCCTTGGATTACATAGTTCGATATATAAAGTCCACAACTCATGTTCCCTCCACCATGTTGCTTCTCTGTCACCATTTCAGGCAGCTGCAGTGGGGGCATGGCATAACACAGTCCAGATGGTGAGACAGATCAAGAAAACATTTGTTGTTTTCAACCAAGCCAAGTAATGGGACTTTGCAATTGCCCTGGCTATTAATTGCAAATGTTCCCAATAGAATGTTATCCCTGCAATGGATTGCCTTTGGAAATGTATGTATGTATGTATGTATGTATGTATGTATGTATGTATGTATGTATGCATGTATACAATTCTTAAATTTATTTTATAGATTTGATTATTTGGAATTTATAAATGTGCACTAACTAATGAGTGAAAGTTATTCTGACCAGATGATTGATATATATGCATACATCTACCCACAAAAATATACATATGTATATACACATACCTATATTCATTAGGGAAATTGGAACTGTATGAAAATGAGAAATGCAATTATAGGATTTGTAGTACTCTTCCCTTGTAGGACTGGCTTCAAAATGCTGTCTCATTAATAGTAGTGGACTCAAACAAGATCCAGCCACTGCTTTCTCTTTTGCAAACATTCCTTAGATGCAGAATACCTGGGCACATGTGTGCTTGCATCTGTGTGGTGTGTATAGAAGTATGCCACCATTTTGCCCTACTAGCATGACCCAAAGAGAAGTTATGTACCCCAGTGTAAGCTACTTGACTTCTATTCTGCTTCTTCCTGCTTGTTCTTTAAGTCAAGTTCAGAAATTCCAGTCTGGGTGGCTGTGAGTTGGCAGTCAGGCTGGGCAATCCGAACGGTGCTCATTCCAGACACTTGGTTGGTTGTCTTCCTACTTCTTGCCCTGCCCATTCTTGCAGGGAAGTCAAACATTGTTCATTGTCCTGATCTATGAGTGCTGGGCTTTTTCTTAGCAGCATCCTGTCTCACCTCAGCCTTGCCTTCCTCAGGTGTTTGCACACATGGATGCCTTCGCAGTGTTCCCACATTATTTCTTTTGACGCTGATGGAGAGCCTCCCCCCCCTCCAATTATGGTACACGGTAGTTCAATGGTACAATAATTGAAGTAAGAGAGAACAGGTTGTTCTTTTATTCCTTCAGTGGGTCCATGGAAACTTTGTACAAAGGAAGAACTGGTAGTTCAGTTTCATAGAGACAAAGTAGCACTTGTTCCTAGTTTCAAGTTTTTTTAAAAAAAAATAAGGGAAGGAAAACTTTGCAGTATGGAACATAGGGACAGCAAAGGGAATCTGCTCCACTCAAAGTAAAAGGGTGCTCCATGGGAGATGTAAAGGCTTGGCTCCAGGGGTTGAGGATGGTTCATTGATCCAACAACACGATCATAAATAAACAGCAACTGCTGAGCAGCAGAGAACATTGCAATCTAGCAGCCTAGCTTGAAGTGGCAATCCAGGGCAGTGACCAGTCACTGGAAGAGAGAGGGTTGCCAGGTCCTGCAGATCCTTGGAGCCGAGGCTGCTACTGTAAAAAGATCAGAGCACCAGAGATCTTCCCCCTCCCCAACATGAAGGACTTAAGATGGTTTGAAGAAAAAGCAGCTTTGAGTCAAAGCTGGAAAACATGAGCAAAGGTTGCATTTGCACGGAGTGTGGGAGTGAGAAATGGAGAACATCATCCATTCCTTATCCACTCGGGGAGTGCTGAGTGGCCTGAACTGGTGATGGGCCAAGCAGAAAATACAGATCTGTCCAAACGTCCTACTGGGAAAGGACACATATCTGGAACACCTGTGAAAACCTGTCCACATAAAATGTATGCTAATTAATTAGGGATCTCTAGTATTTATTTATTTTTTTGCTATGTTCTGGCCAGTCTAGGCTGACTGTTTTCCTGCAATGATTTTCTGCCCTCCCTGCCCCAAATCATCTCTTGCTTTTAAGAGCCTTCTCTGACCTAGTTCTTTCAGATGAAGCTCAAGTAAAAACTCCAGAATTCTCAGGAAGCTCTTTATCTGGAGTGGATCAAGCTGGGGAAAATGGGATAGAATGTATTACTCATGAATGTATTTAAACTTAGGAAAGAATTTATTACTCATGAATGTATTATTGTTGTTAGTCTCAAAGTCGTGTCTGACCCATCCAGTGTTCCTCTGGGCCTTCCTGTCCTCTACCATCCCCAGGAGTCAATGGTGAAAATTAATTTTTTTTATTACCCGTTCTGTGGGCGTGGCTTGGTGGGCGTGGTGTGACTTGGTGGGTGTGGCTTGGTGTGTTAGGGTGAGAATTCCTCCCTGAATTAAAGAGGTGTGAATCTTGGCATCCCTTGTAGCATACTTTTGAAATAAGCAAAAATAAACCTGAAGCAAGATCTAATAAAAACATTTTTAATATAAAAGAAAATAAAAATACAAAACTTGCTAACTTAATTAATTACATCTTGGCAAAGCTATGTGCCTGTCTCCTTCGGCAGGCGAACAGAAGATCAGAAGAGAAAGTTAAAAAAGAATTTGAAGGAGCAGGCGCACTAAATCACTTGCAGATAAGAACTGTGACCTGCACAGTAAATCTCAGCACAGCTAGCAAACTAATTAACGCAGTGACATGGTGGGCGTGGTGTGGCTTGATGGACATGGCAGGGGAAGGGTACTGCAAAATTTCCATTCCCACCCCACTCTGGGGCCAGCCAGAGGTGGCATTTGCTGGTTCTCCGAACTACTCAAAATTTCCGCTGCTGGTTCTCCAGAATCTGTCAGGACCTGTTGGATTTCACCTCTGCCCGGGGTCCATTTAAGCTCATACCAACTGCTTCAGTTTCTCCATCTCTGTCGTCCCCTTCTTCTTTTGCCCTCAATATGTACAACATGATAAACAAAGGATCTGCATATCAGAGTGTTCAAAAACCTGCTTCATTATGAAAACAAATATTTAATAACTGGAATATTTTGATAGATTTGAGACTTATATCATATCATTTAGCATCACTCCAAAATTCTGAAAAGATTACTCACAGTCAGACATTTCATATACTGTTCACATCTTGCTTGTGTCTTTGGGGAAAAACTGTTTGACTGTTTTGTTGAAAAAAAATAAGAGTCTAACTTCAGAATGCTCCCATCTTCTCAGAACTTCTCCCGAATTAATTATTTCTTGGATGTGACTTCTACTTGATAAAATTTGATTTTAAAAAAATGAGAGAAGATTTTTTTGGTCTTTCATTTTTTAGCTTGTTAGTTGCTTTTGATACTAAATAGAGGAAGGAGAGAAGTTCAAAGCAGAACCTCCACTGCTAGTTTTTATAACCTAAAGAGATCAATCTTTCGTTTGAAACCATACCTGAGCTCTTGCTTGAAACGAGCACTAAATAGGATGATCACATCTGGCTTGCACAATTCTGATTGAACACTGGATGGCAGCAAAGAGATACAGAGAACTCCAACTCTTTGTTGCCTTCCAGTGGTTGTCCAGATATTTTTTATGTCTAAATCTGATAGCTCTATGTGCAATTTCTCCCTCCTGTTTTATGTAAATAAAGAGCTGCATTCATGCAATGGACAGCACCATGAACTAGCCAATGCTTTTTGATCAAGCAGGCAATATCTGAGTTCCTGCTTAGTTTATATTTTTTGCATTCTGCAAAATCGGGAAATTGAGTTACAATACAATACAATACAATAGTAGAGTTGGAAGGGACCTTGGAGGTCTTCTAGTCCAACCCCCTGCCTAGGCAGGAAACCCTATACCATTTCAGACAAATGGCTATCCAACATCTTCTTAAAGACTTCCAGTGTTGGGGCATTCACAACTTCTGGAGGCAAGCTGTTCCACTGATTAATTGTTCTAACTATCAGGAAGTTTCTCCTCAGTTCTGCTTCTCTCCTTGATTAGTTTCCACCCATTGCTTCTTGTTCTACCCTCAGGTGCCTTGGAGAATAGTTTGACTCCCTCTTCTTTGTGGAAACGCCTGAGATTAATTGAATGAAAAACATAACTAGGGAGGAACAGGTATATGTATCATGAGAATATAGTCAATGTCCCTTCACCATTTGTTTCGTACTGGAAAGCTTACTAAAGAAATCAGTTTGCTCTTGATCATTCAAAGCCCTCCATTTTGTTTAGAAGGCAGGACAAGAAGCAATGGATGGAAACTATTCAAGGAGATTAGAACTAAGGAGAAATTTCCTGACAGTGAGAACAATTAACCAGTGGAACAACTTGCCTCCAGAAGTTGTGAATGCCCCAACGCTGGAAGTTTTAAAGAAAATGTTGGATAACCATTTGTCTGAAGTGTTGTATTGTTTCCTACCTAAGCAGGGGGTTGGACTAGAAGACCTCCAAGGTCCCTTCCAACTCTGTCATTCTGTTAGTTCTCTAGGAGTATCATGTTCCCCATTTTAGATGGTAGCTGGAAGCGTAGTCTCTTCCTAGATTGGAAGGGGCTGATCACATCCAACAAAAGTGCAGCACCAGAAGCAGAAATATAGCTTTGAAGGCCTCCTGGCTCCAGTCTTCTGATGAACTAGGCCTCAAGCACAACCTGAACTCTTCAAGTCAGAGGCTATTTTACCATGAAAATACCAGATGAGATCTCTGCATTCTTGCAGCTTACATTCCTTGGGGACCTGAAACCTTCTAGGAACTCACCATATCTGTCTTTTGAAAAGTATACTTGAAGCAGAAGACAAACTTCCCCTAAACCTTTTCCATAAATCAAGAAATGGGTGAAACCCGAGAGTATTTCTGGCCTTGTATCCTAATCATCAATATATGATTTGTTCGTTTCCACTTACTATGTTTGGTGAAATCCACTCTTTGTGGCTTGTAAATTGTCTGATTTATGGCTTAATGTGTAATGCAAACAAGCTGATTATGGTTTATGCAGTGAATGGTGACTCAATCCTTCTGAGATTAGCATGTATCTTAGTTACAGCTATATAGACTTTGCTGAAGCAAAATGCTCACCTAAAGTTTTATTTGCTCAAGTGACTCTTGGTCAAATCATTCTCAGTTTTCCAGGTGACCACTACATCTCATAGGCAGGTCACCAAAGCAGTGGGACTTCAGCGTTGGTATATCCTTTGAACCCCAAGGGTGTCATATTGCTGCCATCCCACCTTTCCCTTTGAAAGATCTGAGTGAATGAAGTACCAGATACCTTTTTAAAAAACTCTCCAAGTCATTTGAAACCCCCATGATTACATCTTGGAGCCGTACTAATGAATAATTAAAAGAACTTGGTGTGCTCAGTTATTTGGAAGGCTAAGAAGAAAGTGGTTTTATTACCCAGTGGAAAGAGCTGTGCTATCATATACACTGAGTGAATTAGACTTTTTTTTCCTTAAGGGGTGTTTCTTCAGAGTGCGGGCTTGAAGCAAAATGTTATTAAATCAAAGCTCAAAAATAGAAGGACAATTCCCGAGATAGTCCTGAGAACCAATGAAAAGAACAAGACAAGTTCCAAAGGAGTAGCCCCGTGAATATATTCTGCAATGTTGAAAGAACGAGTGACTATATTTTGCCTGGGACATCACAATTCATGGGTGGGCTAGGAGAGGGAGTTTGCATCATTTTGACATCATCCCCTTCTCCTTCCCAACTGTGTTTTTTCCCCCTGAGCTGGGTGGTCATGGCAATTTATTTTATGGGACAAATATCACCACCTGAAATGGATTGGGGCTGTGATGGGAGCAAATAATTAAAGCATCCCCTTTCTCTCCTGCTTCCCCATTCCCCACTAATACAGTGGATTAAGTAAAAACAAGCAGGCAGGTTCCATTTGTGCCCTTAATGCTATTATTGCAACTACTACATTTGCACTAAAGCACTTTTTGGTTGAAAGGATGGAATGGTGACATCACTGTTGCCCGGGGCACACTCAGTTGGGGGCTCCATTCATGCCCCAGTTAAGTTGCCCACTGAAGTGGTACCCATCTATCTACTTGCGGTCACTTGCTTTCAAACTGGTCGATTGGCAGCAGCTGCGCATCTGACACAGAGGTGGGTTGCTAATTTTTTTAGTACCAGTTTGGGCATGCTCCCGACTCTTCTGTGCATGCACAGAAGTGTCCGGATGGGAGGACGGAGCCTCCTGTTGCTGCTACTATCGGTTTGGCCAATCTGGGCTGAACCGGCAGCAACCCACCTCTGGTCTGGGTGGAGCTTACCCTGTCTCGTGGCAGCTACCAGGTCCTGATCGTCAGCCCAGCAATCCTAAATTTGTGAGCCACCGCGCTCCATCATAGCTTGTTTAATACCAACTTTTGCTAGCTTGGTCAAGATGGTGAAATAAGCTCTTCCACCCATGGATGAATAATAGCTCTCAGCAGACTGGCCATGAGATATCTACACCTCATCCCTGGTTTCATTTCATGCTCCTTATCGTTCCTCTCATTGTGTTGTCTTCCTTATTGACTTGATTGTAAGAACTTTGGAAAATATGACCCCTTCTTCTTTCTCTGAAATTTGGTTAATATGCCATATATTGAATAACTGGTTGATTTTATAGGCTCACAAACAGATCAGATTTGCAACTAAACAATCGCCATCTAGAAAATATTTATTTATAATGTTTTTTTTGTTTTGTTTGTTTCTGTTTGTCTAAAAATAAAAACTTTTACTAAAAAAAGAAAATATTTATTTATTAAATTTACATGTCCACCCATCTCGCCATTGAGCAACAATCAACCAGAAAGCAAAATGCCAGAAGAAAGCAGAACAAATCAGACCCATATATATTGTGCAGAGTCCTGAACATCATCATTGCTG
>NC_138548.1:244128025-244182597 GCF_964273705.1 Natrix helvetica
CCAACCCCCCTGCTTAGGCCTGTAAGGAATGCATATACACTGTATATCTGTACTGCAGATTTTCTGCTTGGGAAATTATTAGACAAACACTTTTTTTCTTCTGTCCAATCTGTTCAACTGATTCTTGGAGACTGTATGGAGAAGTCCCTACAATTTTCTTGGAAAGGTTGCTCAGAACTGGTTTGCCATTGCCTGTTTCCTGGGGCTGAGAGAAAGTGACTGGTCCAAAGCAGTGGTGGGTTCCTGCCAGTTCTAACCTCTTCTATAGAAGATGTTCCACAAATCTATAGAGCCATTTAGAACCGGTTCAGCTCCCTCCCCCAGCCCGTCCGCACATCATCAAGATGAAGAACGAGATGAGGAATTCTGGGAGTTGAAGTCCACAAGTCTTAAAGCTGTCAAGTTTGAACACCCCTGGGTTTTTTTTTCTAAAGGGTTAGGAATGCAAGGGTCTTGTAACCTTACAGCTTTAAGACTTGTGTGCTTCAAATGCCAGAGTTTCTGAGCCAACATTTTGGTTGCTAAACAAAAGCGTTGTTAGGTGAGTTTCACCACATTTTACAAGTTGGCCACGCCTACCCAGTCACATGGCTGGCAAGCCACTCCCACCTGGTTGCATAGCTGGCAAGCCATTCCCACCCAGTCACATGGCCAGCAAGCCACTCCCACAAAGCAGACCACACCTACAGAAGAGGTTCTAAAAATTTTGAAACCCACCACCGGTCCAGTCAATCTGCTGGCTTGGAGCTTAAGGCAGGCCTAGAACTCAAGAGACTCCAGGTTCAGAGCTGGTTGCCTTAACCATTACTAGTTCTCAGACAAGCATTTTAGGGCAGCTGTTAGATATCTGGATCATAGCATGTGATGTGCAGCAGAACTAATCTACTCTTTCCATTCCTGAACTACTTTAATGTCAAGATACTGTTTTGTTAACTATGCGCTGGCAGGACTATGCATAGAGCCAGATTGAGCACTCAGCCTGCCTCATTCATGGAATTTTATGGAGGGCATTCAGATGACATCATTGCCCATTGGTAGCCTTCCCATGTTTTAACAAAAAGAAAAACCATTCGGGGAGAGGGGGAGGGAAGAATAGCTGCAACCACCTTCTCCTATTTGACTGCTGATGCTACAAGCTGGAGAGATCAAATAGCAGCAGCAAGTTATCACTTTTGGCCTCTTATGCCTGGAGGCTTTACCCCGCCCACAAGGCAGTGATGTCAGAAAAAGCTATTTGTTGAGCGTAAAAGTTTCTGGGCGACCCTCAAATAGGAAGCTCGCTCAAAGAAAAATATATCAGGGGAATTTTAACTATGACAACGCTTCAGAGATATCTCTAACTGCTGACTCTTCAGGGATGTGGAGATTTTAGAATCTGTAGAACATAAGACAAGGAGGAACCTCTAGCACTCCAAATAGATCTAAAGACAGATGTGGGCAGAGATAATTATAACATAGAGCTGCGCATCTATTTTTAGAAAGGAAAATCTGCTATGTCGACCTTGAGGAGAAAGGAGAAAACAACATCCTGAATCTATTTTAAGGCAATACATTAAAAAAGTTCAACCCAAAAAAATATATCATGCCAATCATGTCAGTAAAATGTGTAGATATTAAAGTGGCCTACTTTCCATTGGCAAAACAGTAGCTCTATTTGTGGTCATTCTTTTTTATCGAGATAATAATACCCTGTTTCCCCCAAAATAAGACCTCCCCGGATAATAAGCCTAATCGGGCTTTTGAGCGCATGAGCTCAAATAATCCCTCCCCCAAAAATTATCCCTTCCCGAAAATATTGCAACACAGCAGCAGCCCTGAGGTGACCACGCTCACCACCTCCTGCACCTCAAAAATAATAAGACCTCCCCGAAAATAAGGCCAAGCGCTTATTTCAGGGGTAAAAAAAAATAAGATCCTGTCTTATTTTCGGGGACACACAGTTTCCCCTTCACCTATCTGTACCTTGGCCATTTCTTTTTGTACTATGTCCCCATAATCTCAACTTCATATGTTCTCCCACTATACTAGAGGCAGCTTTAATGATCATTAGCTGATCTTGTTTTCAGAGAGTGTTTTTCTCTTATTCCAACACAATATTCACTGTGGATACAATCTGGCATGCTTCACTGACCATTCATTCATTCATTCATTCATTCATTCATTCATTCATTCATTCATTCATTCATTCATTCATTCATTCATAAGACTCTATTTTCACCTGTGTAGCCAGGCCACTTCCCCTTTTGGAATCTGAGCATTGTCATCCAGGACCACTCAACTCTGAGAAACAGAAGAGTCTGGTTCATTCAAACCGAACCATCTCCAGATATATCGGATTGCCGTTCTTGTTCAACTGAGGCAGTACGGAGAGAGTCCTGGTTGTAAGAAGCTGAGGTGGAATGATGTGTCCTCCACATTTTATGAAGGATGAATTATAGATGCTTTGTGGGAAGGAATCTGGCTTTGGTTTTTAGGGTTAGTTCTGTTTACAATTGGTATCTGATACCCTCAAGCTCTAAAGCCTCTTTTCCAGTTTAACTAAGCAGCAGAGGATTAAGGTGAGAGAAAAAAAGTGGCCAAGAGCAAAGGCAAGTCTGAATAATGGTTTGGAATGCAGTGCAGCATTTGAAGTGCTTCTTAAGAGTTCCATGAGACCCAGATGAGCCCATAAATCCTATGCCACAACAAACTCTTATGGTGCTTTCTGGCCAAATGTCAGTATAGGTTGAAGAGAAGCTGGCAAGAAGTAAAAGGACCCTTGAGCACTATAATGTAACTTGAACCAGGGGCTCATTTTGAAAACCTGTTTTCTGAAAAAACTTCCGGATGTATGAGGTAGAAAGATGGAATCCTAGGTGCATAAGTCTATGGGGTATTACCACTGTATACAACATATGTTTAGTATAGCTGAGCAAGTACATATACAGTTGTACTATACACACACATGCACTACACACCAGGGGTGAAATCTACTTACCTTTGCTACCAGTTCACAAATGTGAGCACACGCGCCACCTCCACGCATATGCAAGACCTTCCGCGCATGCGCAGAGTGTCAAAAATGCATGTGATGACGTCTGGGCAGGTGGGCAGAGCCTGCTACTAAGCGTGCTTGCAAAGGTAAATAGAACAGTGAGGGGGGCAATCCACTCTGCCATGCAATTTAGATTAGCTAGAAAACAGGAAATTTTTACCCAGGCTGGGAGGGGGGAATGGTTTTGCATGCAACCTAGATCCCACACATGTGCAAATGAAGCTTTGCTCGTTTGCCTGCCAGTTGGGCAGCCCGGTTCCCAACAGGCCATGGACCAGTACTGGTCTGTGGCCCGGGAGTTGGGAACCTTGGATTAAATTACAGACTGCAGAGTAGCCAACCACTTTTTGATCTAGTATATTGTGCAAACTCAATCCATGGTTTGTTTATGTTTCCATGGACTATGCAAAGCTGGAAAGTTGGCTTCACTGAGCAAAGGCTAAAATACTACAGTGTAGGGAGATTTGTATAGAGAAAACAACTACTACAGTTCTTTAAGTTTTGTTCCTAATACTTCCAAAGAAAACTATCCATTCTTTGGCTTTCAGAGCATCCACTCCAGGGGTAGGTTCCAGCTGTCATTACTGCTGGATCGCTCAGGGACGCGCTGCGCACACATGCCCAGTACAACAAAAATTGCTCTGCGCATGCGCAGAAGGCAAAAACAAGATGGTGGTGCCTATGGCGCTGCCGAGAGAACTGGTTGGGGGGGGGCGTGGCAGGCCTCGGTTGCTGCTGGTTCCAGAGACCCAGGCCCCCAAGTTTACTACCAGTTCAGCTGAACCGGTCCGAACTGGTAGGAACCCACCTCTGCTCCACTCCATTTGATTTTCTGATAAGGAAAACAGGGGTGTCAGTGATACCATGTCCCGGACTCTGATGAGGAACTTCAGTGCTGTTTTCAGGGGGGAGAGAGGCTGATTGATCCATCCGCTTGGATTTGACAGCCTAGCAAAAACACTACTAAATGAATGTTTGTCAGTCTCCAAGCCAAAGAACAGAAATCTTCTGTATAAGTGGAAAATTAATATATCAAGAAGATTGCCTTATGGCCTGTAGATATACTACTAGTATTTCATGAAAAGCAAAAGAAACGTTTTTTAAAAATGTAGGAAATGGCAGAAATGCAGTAGTCTCTCTTTGGGTGGGTGGAGAAAGAACCACCCCTGTTCATTTATGTGTATTTTGTAATGCTCCCCCCCCCTTTCAGCTCAGGTTACTTTCACATTTTGAGAGTATAATCCAGGTCAAATTGACCTGAACCATTCCTGATTTGGAAAGCTGTTCATGCATTGAAATGTTGACACTCACACATACCATATTAATTCAGAGGCATGTGTGTCTCTGGGTCTTGGTTTAATCATGGGTCTTGGTTTTCCATGAAGCTACTATTTTACTGCTGAATGGCTGGAGAGTGAGAGGGTCGCCAGAAGAATGAAGAGAGAGACCAGGAGGAGGTGTGAAATAGAAACAAGATACAAGAGCAGCTACTTTTCAAGTTCTCCTCAGCAGATGCATTTGGGGGGAGGGCAGACGAGTACTTATAACAACATGGGTCCCTAAACACAGCCCTGCCAATCACACCCAAAGGTTAGGTAAGCTAGAGAGAGCCTAATCTTCTTTATTGTAAGCAGGATGGTAGGTACCGTGTTTCCCAAAAAATAAGCCAGGGTCTTATTTTCTTTTGACCCCCCCCAATAAGCATTTGGCCTTATTTTCAGGGAGGTCTTATTATTTTTGAGGTGCAGAAGGTGGCAAGCGGGTCACCTCATGGCTGCTACTGTGTTGTAGTATTTTTGGGGAGGGCTTATTTTCAGGGGAGGGCTTATTTTAGCGCATGCACTCAAAAGCCCGATTAGGCTTATTTTCAGGGGAGGGCTTATTTTGAGGGAAATAGGGTAGCTACTAGATACAGTAGATAGGCGGGCAGGATTTCCTTCAATTTCTGGGAATAATTTCCTCCTTGAAGTTAGTACTGTATTGTGAGTAAGCAAGCCAATGGAAGAAATGGCCCAGCCTATTGTGCGAATAATAAAATTATCATAAGAGTTTTTCTCTTTAGCAAATTTTATTTTCTTCAGTAATTCTTCTGTTTCTAACACATTTAATTACTGTTTGGTTTCTTCTTAGTTTCAGGTCATTGATTGCGTATTTGGGTTTTATGCTTTTGTTTCAATTCACTTATTTTGATATCTAATTGTTCTTTTCATTCATTGTACTCTCTGTTTTTGTGTGGCTAGTTGTATATTTGTAAAACTCCCAACCTCGGGAAACTCAGCTGACATTTGCCTCAACTAAGGTTCTGACAATTTGCCTATATCATTACCCGCACATATTAAGCATGTTATTACAGAATTGTGTATCTGTATTTGGGGGCCGTAAATACCAGGGCCCTTGGCCTGTGTGCAGTAGATGTGTCAGCCGTTCCCAGAGATGCTTCCATTATATGTTATGTTATGTTATGTTATGTTATGTTATGTTATGTTATGTTATGTTATGTTGTGTTGTGTTGTGTTGTGTTGTGATATGTTGTGATATGTTATGATATGTAATGTTATGATATGATACATTATATGTTATGATTTATATGATATGATATGATATGATATTACATTACATTACATTACATTATATTATATTACATTATATTATATTATTTTATATTATATTGGAGTAACAGCATTCCATGCACTTTCAGAGATAACTTCACAAGAAAGACAAAGAACTATCAGAAAACTAATATGGAGTGGGAAAAAGCCCAGAGTCAAAGAAAAAATTCAGCGAGGTTACAAAATGTACAGTGGTTTTTCAACTTTACCATAAAGCTGCCTGGCATGGATAACAGATTAAAATCCCGAATAGTAGAATTACAATATTAGAAGGGCGATGGACTTCATAAATAAGCCAATGGACTTCATAGATAATTATGATATGGAGATACAAAAAAGAATAAACTCTTAAAGGACGCTTTATTAGACAAAGTTTGATAAAAACATAGAATTCAATAAAGGGAACAATAAACTAACAATTTCACCTCTAACTTCTTTCTCAAATGCTTTTCATTTCAGAGACAATTAAAGCTAGAAAAAAATTAATTACATATGCAAATATACTTCATTCAGAACTAATTAAAAACACAGCAAGACCTAGTTAGTGACAGCCGGAAGATACCGTGGTTCAGTGGTGGATTTCTAATTTTCTTTATTACTGGTTCACTTGTGCTCTTGTGTGCGCCACAAGTGAACCGGGCAGGTGGGCAGGTGGGCAGGTGGGAGGAGCCTCCCGCCGCCGCTACTACCAGTTCACCTGATCCGGGCCGAACCAGCAGCAATCCACCTCTGCCGTGGTTGATGTATTTGCAAAAAGTGGAAGGATAAAACCAGATCTTAAGAAGAAAGAAGGAATATTATGAAAAAAATAATTTGAAACACTGATAGAAAACCAACACCATCTGTTAGGGCAACTGTACAAACTTTTACTTAGATATGATATATGGAGACAGAAGAAACAAAAAAAAAAACTTGTAGGGCAGAAAGGATACAAAAAAACCTACAATAATGGCAAGAATTATAGATTAAATCTGTAAATCTGTAAGAATTTACACCAAGTTATAACTCAAAGGAAAACACTGGTACAAAATGTTTTACAGATGGTATACAATTCCATCAATAATATTTAAAATTGTATTATAAAATATGCTGGAAATGCCATAAAACATAAGGAACATTTTATCATACACGGAACACTTCCCTCCCAAATACTGGAAAGACATTCATAGTGCATTGCAGAAAAATTTAAAATGTAACTTGAAATGAAATCACAACTTTCCTTATTAGGTAAAATCTCAGAAAAAAATCAATAAGAAACATCATAATTTAATGAGATATTCTTATACTAACGTAAATAAGTTTTAATAGCATTGATAGAAAGATTCAATTCTGACAATATCTGAGATGGAACTTAAGCCTAGAGAACATGCAGCAGAGGCAAAACTATATTCAATAGGCATAACTAAATTTAAGCAGAAATAGTTCCCATACAAACAACACATCATACAGCATGGCAAATATAAATATTTACAGGCTGACTGCTAAGGAGAAAAAGTTTCCACAATATGGAAATTTAGCAGTTCTGCAAAAAGGAGGAATGTGAAAGACCCAATAGTTGTTTCTTCTTTTTAACTATTTTTTGGGGGATTTTAATTTTTGTTAAACCAATTCAGTGGTGGTATTCAATTTTTTTTACTACCAGTTCTGTGGGCGTGGCTTGGTGGGCATGGCAGCGGAAGGATACTGTAAAATATCCATCCCCTTTCCACTCCAGGGGAAGATTACTGTAAAATCCCCATTTCCTCCTGATCAGCTGGGACTTGGGAGGCAGAGAATAGTTGGAGGCGGGGCCAGTCAGGGGTAGTATTTACCGGTTCTCTGAACTACTCAAAATTTCCGCTACCGGTTCTCCGGAACTGGTCAGAACTTGCTGAATATCACCTGTGAACCAATTATACTATGGAGATTAAGTAATCAGCTCAAGACTGAAATCTTCATTGTACAAGCAGCAGTTTCTTTTTTCTAACCCAGTTTTGTATGAAAATAATTTTATGGTTATAATATCTATATTTAAATTGTAAGTAATGTTGATAGAATCTTCATCTTTTCTTTATTTCTAATCGCAATTTGCGATAGCACTTAGACTTCTATGCCACTTCATAGTGCTTTGCAGACCGCCCTAAGTTGTTTAACAGAGTCAGTATATTGCCCCCAACAATCTGGGTCTTCAGATTGGAAGGATGGAAGGCTGAGTCAAAGTTGTATTGATGAGGATCGAACTCCAGGCAGTGGGCAGAGACAGCCTGCAATGCTGTATTCTAACTATTGCGCCCCCACGGCTCTTTCAAAGATCACAGATAATCACCAGATAATAATCTGTTATCAAAACAATGGAATGCCAATAATTTTAATTACTACTGTATCATGGCATTGAAACAATATAACATGGTTTATGAAAATATAATAAAAAGGGAAAATTATGCGTGAGGTTTAGGTCTTGCAATGCTTTGCTGATGATCAGAGTGAATTATCTCACTTTTATCGCACATTTAATGTGTCTGTGCTATATCTCTAGACTAGATAGTGTTGGGCACATTTTTCTTTAGTGTTCTTGATAAGCCTTTTTTCTTAGACCCTAAATGTTAGATATTTGTTCTAACTACAGTGGTTTCCACCAAGGTCCTCTGTTCCAGGAGAACAGAGGTTTAATCCTATTGGTCAAAGGGTTTGACAGCTCCCTATAAAAAGGCTGCTGTCAGAGTCAACCTTCGCTGGATTGTTCTCACTTGTTGTACTTAATAAAGAGCTGTTGTTACCGTTAAGCCTGTGTGTGCCTATCCATTACCCAATCTAACACTGGCAACAAGGATGGGATTGGAAGGCAACTAGGCAAACCAAAAGACCGTAGCAATCCAGCAAGTACATCCAGCCTGGAGCTCAGTGCACCTTCGAGCAGCCACTTTTGAGTAGCAAACTCAAAACGCCCACTGAACACAAAATGGCCATGCACGCCCCACCAACTCCGTATGACCCAGTCACTGAGCACTGGGACTCGTTCATGCTATGATTTGACTGCTTCCTCAAGGCAAACGACCTCATGGGTCTTTCTGAAGGCCGCAAGAAGAACATGTTCCTTGGATACTGTGGCAGGGAAGTGTTCGAGATGGCGAAAGACCTCTCTGAGCTGACACCGCTGCAATCAGTCACCTGGGCCGTGTTCCAGCAAACACTGAGGACCCATTATGCCCCCAAGCTGTCCAAGCATGTTCGCCAGCATGAGTTTAACATCAGGAACCAGAAAGAGGGAGAGTCGATTAATGAGTAAGTTGCGGTGCTTCGCAAGGCCGCAGCATACTGCGAATTCCGAGACCTGGACGAGCTGATTCTGGACCGCATAATTTGCAGCATGCGGGACATTAACCTACAGAGGAGGTTACTCGCTAAATCTAACCTCACTCTGCAGATCGCCTTGGACGAGGCCAGGGCGTCCGAATCAGCTGTCAAATCTACTTAGACTCTGCAACGCCAAAGTGCTCCACAAGACACGCGGAAGAGTACACATGAGGCTGCAGAGCCCGAGAGCTCAGCGGGCGAGGAAGATGACAGCTGCTGCATGCGCAGTAGCTGCGCCCAGCCAGCGTGCAAATTCAAACTGCATCTCCCGTCTTGCGCTAGCTGTGGAGGAGACCATGCCAGATCTGCTTGCCGTTTCTGTGACGCAACCTGCCAGTGCTGCGAGCGAAAGGGGCACATCATCAAGGTGTAAAATCTGATGGGTCTGTCCACATCTGGGCGGACTACAAGTGCACAATAAATAAAGCGCTACAACAAAGCGCCTACCCTGTACCCATTGTACAGCACCTCCTTCATTCATTAGGCCCCGGAAAAAGATTAGCAAAATTGGACATGGCGCAGGCATACCAACAATTGCCTGTAGATGGCGCTACGGTGGAGGCCCAAACCAGTGTGACGCACAGGGGTGCACTCAAATGTCACCGCCTGCAATTCGGCATTACTATCACCCCTGGACTGTTCCAAAGTGCCATGGAACGGCTTTTTCAGGGGATTCCAGTAGTCATCACCTATTTCAACGACATCTTGGTATCGGTTGCAAATGAGGTGCAACTTTTCAAATGTGTACGAACAGTTTTGGCTCGAATTAGAGACAAAGGCCTCCGTCTCAAAAAAGAGAAATGCCAAATTAACGTGCCAAGGGTTGAATTGTTAGGGTACCTAATCGATGGCTGTGGGATTCACCTTACCACACAAAAAATTAAAGCAATTCAGGACGCCCCCACACCTCGCAATCAAACCAAGCTGCAGGTGTTCCTCAGGCTCCTTAATTTCTACAGCGTCTTTCTTAAACAGAAAGCCACTATTGCTAAGCCTTTACACCGTCTCCTGGCTAAGAATCCAAAGTGGTCATGGGGCAGAGCCGAGGCTGCCACATTTGCCATGGTAAAACGACTCCTGTTGGCGGACTCCTTTCTGGTACAATACAGCCAGACCCTGCTGTTGGTGCTGACCTGCGACGCTTCCCTGTTCGGCATCAGCGCTGTCCTCAGCCACAGCATGCCCAATGGAACTGAAGGCCCTATTGCATTTTACTCCAGGACCTTGTCTGCTGCAGAGCGGAACTACAGCCAGCTGGACTGTGAGGCTTTGGCTGCAGTGGCCAGAGTAAAGGGGTTCCATGACTATCTATATGGCCAGGACTTCAAACTGGTTATGGACCACAAGCCGTTGTTGGGCTTACTGGCTGGGGACTGGCCTACCCCAGTGTCATTATCACCTCGCATGATCAGATGGACCATCTTCGTAGCTGCCTACTCCTACCATCTCATCCACCGACCAGGCTTCACTTTGGGACACGCTGATGCTCTAAGCCGCTGCCTGCTGCCTGAACTTCTCACTGCCCCTGCCCCCGAGACTCCAGTCCTCCTCATTGACTGTCTTGAGACTGGGCCTGTCTCGTCCAGTAATGCTGCCCGTCACTCTGCAAAGGACTCCACCATCAAATAAATTTTCAACTGGGAGTGGAGGGGGTGGCCCAAGGGGCCTGTTGGGGCTGATTTCAAAATGTATTTTGCCAAACACAATGAGTTATCGGTTGTAAATGGCTGTTTACTGTGGGGGGACTGGGTCGTTGTTCCACCCAAACTGCGCATTGCAGTATTAGAGGCTTTACACATAGGGCATCTTGGAATTGTCAGGATGAAGTCTTTGGCTAGGAGTTATGTGTGGTGGCCTAACATGGACAGGGAGATAGAAGAATGGGTGGCTACCTGCACACCGTGCCAGGAGTCCAGACCAGCTCCCCCAGAGGCGCCCGCTAAGGAGTGGGAGCGACCTCAAGCACCATGGTCTAGGGTGCACATTGACTTTCCTGGCCCAGTTCATGGCCAGACATTTCTCGTATTTGTGGATGCCTACTCGAAATGGTTAGAGGTAGTCCTGATGACCTCCACTATGGCAGAAGCGGTCATCAAGGTTCTATGGAGACTTTTCTTCATGCACGGCCTGCCCGATGTCTTGGTCTCTGACAACAGGTCCCAATTCATGGCCATGCAATTTGAGACCTTCCTAGCAGCTCAGGGAATCATGCATGCCCTGGTTGCACCATTCTATCTGGCCTCCAATGGTCAGGTGGAGAGAATGATGAGATCTACAAAAGAGGCCATCTCTAGGATGGGCACGGGAGATTGGCAAACACAGGTTGACCACTATTTGCTAATTCAGCACATCACACCCAGTGCCACTACAGGGAGAAGCCCCTCCGAGCTTCTCATGGGTCACCAGTTAAGGTCCCACTTAGACTGGCTATACCCCAATTATTCTGCCTCATCGCCCCCAGACTCCACAAGCAAGATTCGGATGTTTAGCGTAGGGGATTCGGTATATGCCCACAACTACACTGGGGGAACTCTATGGATTCCTGCCACAGTGAAAGGCATCACCGGCCCTCGGTCTTACCTCTTAGTGCTTGAGGACGGTAGGAATTGGAGAAGGCATATTGACCAACTCCGTGGCCGCCTCTCCAACTCCACACTTAGACAACCAGAGGTAACTCCTGCACAAGTTAGCCAAAGCCCTACCAAACAGAGCAAACACTCACTCCTTCCAAGCCAGCTCAAGCCCGAGGGTACCGGGAAATTTATCTAATGTGGTTGCAGACCCGCAGCGAGCTACGAGTGAACTGGCTCTAGAAGCTCCAGCCGCGGCCTGTGAAAGGTTCCAGGAGCTTCCACCAAGCGGAGCTGCGGAGCAAGCAGGTCCATCCGACCTGTCCAAGGAAACCCCTCCTACTGAACTGCACGGGTCAGGCAGAGCTACCCCAAAGCCCACCAACCTGCATGACTACGTAACAAGTAGGATTGTTCCATCCAAGAGGGGAGGGGTGTTAGATATTTGTTCTAACTACAGTGGTTTCCACCAAGGTCCTCTGTTCCGGCGGGATCAGAGGTTTAATCCTATTGGTCGAAGGGTCTGACAGCTCAACCTTCGCTGGATTGTTCTCACTTGTTGTACTTAATAAAGAACTGTTGTTACCATTAAGCCTGTGTGTGTGTATCCATTACCCAATCTAACACTAAACATTTCTCTTTTATTATTTGGTGTACAGACTGATTAGGAAAGGCCTAGTATAAATGCATTGAAGCTTTTCTAAGATGTGTATTACCTTATACAATTGCTGTTATTAATTGCTGTCATTTGAATAACTCTGTTGATTGTTGAGAGCTGTGTAAAGATGTTATTCAGCTGGCATTTCTGTACGAGCCAGTTGGAGAAGAATCTGACATTAGATATCATATTCCCCCAAGTTTGGTTTGAGGCTTTTGCTTCCCCAGAAACATGTACTAAATCAAATGGTCTTAACTCTATAGAATATGTACACATGTTAGAAAATCAGGATATACTAGTGCTGTACAACATGAATACTTTTACAAATAAAAGCAGATTAATTTGTGTGCAGAAGGTTTCCTTGGTAACAAAACAGCTGATTTCTCTTCTTTGTAAATATGATTTGTCTTGAGGATACAGATATCCGGTGTAGACAAGGCTGTTGATGGGTGAATAAAGAGATCACATTCTGTTTCTGACAATTACCAGGAGCCATGATAATAACTGTGGTTAGAATGCAATATTGCAGGCAAACTCTGCCCACAGTCAGGAGTTCGATCCTGACTGACTCAGGATTGATTTCCATCTTTTTGAAGTCAGTATAATGAGGACCCAAATTGTTGGGGGCAATATGCTGACATTTGTAAACTGCTAAGAGATTGCTGTAAATCAGTAACCCCCACCCAGGTGTGAAATCCACTTACCTTTGCTTTTGGTAGCAATGTGAGCCCATCCGGACACATCAGATGTGATGGTGTCTGGGTGGGTGGGAAGAGCCTGCTACTGAGCGCTTGCAAAGATAAGTGAACAGCGGGAGGGGGGAGGAATCCGCTGTGGCATGCGATTTAGATTAACTAGAAAGCAGGAAATCCTGCTTTCTATCTAATATAAATTGTGTGTCACAGCTGATCATCGGAAAAACCGGTTTGCCTGAACCGGTTTCATTTTTTTTACTACTAGTTTGGGCAAACCAGTAGCATTTTTACCAGTGGTGAAATTCACTTTTTTTTACTACTGGTTCTGTAGACGTGGCTTGGCAGGCTTGGCGTGGCTTTGTGGGTGTGGCAGAGGAAGTATACTACAAAATCTCCATTCTCATCCTTCCAGGGAAAGGATACTGCAAAATTCCCACTACCTCCCCATTCTGGCACCAGCCAGAGGTGGCATTTGCCGGTTCTCTGAACTACTCAAAATTTCCGCTACTGGCTCTCCAGAACCTGTCAGAACCTGCTGGATTTCACCTCTGATTTTTACTACCAGTTCGGGCATACCGGTCCGACCCGGGAGCATTTCACCCCTGCCCCCACCCCACAACCTTTTAGGTGCCAGGGATTGGTTCCATGGAGAACAGTTTTTAGCAGAATGGTGTGTGTGTGATTTCGTGCGCTGCCTAGATCCTTTGTATGTGCGGATGGGGCTTCACTTGCTCTCACGCCCCAGTTCCTGGTAGAATGCAGACTGGTACCGTTCACAACCTGGGGATCTGGAACCTCTGCTGTAAAGCACTATGCAGCAATATATAAATCTAAGTGCTATTGCTATTACTAATTTTTTAAAAAATCACCCTAAATCAATTCATGGCATAATTTATCTGTTATTTAAATAGATACTGCCTTTCTAAATATAATCATGGCTCAGATGTTTTTCCCATTAATTATAATAAAAAAGGCCAAGAAACTGTATATTTGCTAAGAGTCAAAAGTGATTTGATATCACATAATCAATCAATCAATCAATCGATTGATTGATTGATTGATTGAAAGGAAATGAAGTAGGACACTATTCAAAATTAATGCAATATTTTCCAGTCACCTGTAGCTGATTAAAATCACATTTCTCAAATGTAATTGACTCATAATTTCAGGACTGTGCTAACCATTGTTGCTGTTAAACACTAAATCCATGGAAGTCATGAGAGAAGCAATAGAATAACAGAATCTCAGTCGATGAAGCCATGGCCTTAGTGATTTGAAAATCTGGTTCCCACCCAGGTGGATATTAATAATGCTTTGGATCAGCAACGCCAGCCAAACTTTTTACATATTAAAAATATGACTTAGAGAATTGTTAAGTGTACTTTCCTATGAAGAAAGGGATTCCCTGCCAATTTTCATTTTGAGAGGATAGGATAACTAGTCTTTTTTTTTTTTTTTAAAAACTGTTTAACAAAGGTATGCTGTTGAAAAAAATAGGAGAGCGCTTTGTACTAAGTCCAAAGAAGGTGCAAGACAGCAAGCACACCACATGTTTCTTGGCCTACATTTGAAGAATGGTATGTGCTTTGGAATGCTGCTGAAAATTTAGAAACTTGCAAGAAAACATCTTTCGATTCTCAATAAATGAATAGAAATGAAGAGATGACAGAGAGTTCAACTGCCTTTTGGGGCGCCTGGTCCTCCAACATTCTTTGCACATGTCCCATTCCTTGACTTTTGGCAAGACTGCTCTATGTACTACTGACAAAGAAGAAGAGGTACTTGTATATTTTTTAGTAACTACATTTCAGTTTTCTTTGTCTTGGCCAACCATATAATGGTATCATTTACAATGTCCAAGAGCCAGAAAACCTGCTCAGGGTTCCACTCGCAGAATCCAAAAATCTAACTTAGGGATGGTTCTCAATGTGGGTTAGTGTATGGTTTGGTGCATTGTCTGAACACCGAACATTGGGTTAAATAAATATAGTTAGTAAATGTGCTGGAATATTAGTTGAGGGAGTTTTCCATTGATCTGTCAAGATTGGGAGTTTTACAAATGCCTAACTCTTCTTCAGGTTACTTGGAACAGCATACATCCTGTGATGATATCTACAGTGGTGGGATTCAAATAATTTAACAACCAGTTCTCTGCCCTAATGATTTCTTCCAGCAACCAGTTCACCAAACTGCTCAGAAAGTTAACAACTGGTTCTCCAGAAATGGTGCGAAATGGCTGAATCCCACCACTGTTCCAACACCATCAAACAGCAACATCTACCTGTCCCAGGTCCTTGGGAAGGAGTTGATGGTTGGATAAAAAATCCAAATACAGTCTAACTATCTGGCAGACTGTGAAATCAGCCCTCCCAAAAATCGCACCCCTGAATGTAATGGAATGAAGGAAAAGCTGTGAACATCAAATATCAAGTTTCTTCTGTGGTCCTCAAAAGTTTAATAATCTGGATTTTATTCCATGCCTTTTGCAGATATTTAGGTCAAGCAAGATCAATGTATCAATTGGAATGTGGTCCCATTTTGTTCTATGATTAGTTCACAAAAGGTCAGCCTGTAATCAGATTAGTAATTTATTTTATTGCAACAGAGAAGTATTGGTTTACACTTGAATTAAACCTTGCTTTAAGTTAAACAACAGTTAAAACGACATTAATATGCTGTGCTGCAAATATACACTGAGTTACTGATGAGCCATTCAGCACTTCTGTATATTCACATGTGGTTGCCTGCAGAATTAGCTGTGTTACCAGTAACTGTGTTAAAGTGTTAGCCAAGCCTTATTCTGCAATAAAAAAGGATGGCGCCATCAACAGATGCTATTCTTACTCTTTTAATGCAGAACAAGTTAAGGAAAGCAACTGGTAAATTTCCCTTGCTTCATTTCCCACTCTTCACTCCCAAGTACATATTCACCTGCATGTGGATTGGTGCTTGGAATAGTGTGCTTAGACACCTGTCAAGGTGCCTAAGGCCTATCAGTCAAGCAATTTCATGCTCTTCCAAAAGATGACACAGATGACTGTGTATAGAAAGAAGTTTGCAGTTCTTTCAAATAGTGTTAATTCCATGTTTATAAGTCTGCTTAACATGGCAATTAACAAGCATTTAGGGGGGAAAGAGTGAATTGTGCAACTTTGTTTAGCAATTCACAAGCTCATACAATAGTAAAAAAAGCCATGTTTTTCCAGTAAGGGTGGTATTCTTTATGTTCTGGTAAAAGAACATGTGTAAATATTTTTCTACTGTAACGCGTTGTAAACATTTCTACTGGGGAGAAAATATAATTGAACATAGTAAGCTGTCCTTTCAAAATAAGCAATATGTTTGAGTTGTAGTATTTATCATCTCCAAACAAAAGGTATCTTTTTGTTTTTCCTCAGTAAATACTCAGTGAAGCTAAAGGTAAAGGTTCCCCTCGCACATATGTGCTAGTCATTCCCGACTCTAAGGGGCAGTGCTCATCTCCGTTTCAAAGCTGAAGAGCCAGTGCTGTCCGAAGACATGCCAACATGATGACTAAATGCGGAACGCTGTTATCTTCCCACGAAAAGTGGTCCCTATTTTTCTACTTGCATTTTTACATGCTTTCGAACTGCTAGTTTGGCAGAAGCTGGGACAAGTCACGGGAGCTCACTCCGTTACACGGCGCTAGGGATTCAAACCACCGAACTGCCGACCTTTCTGATCAACAAGCTCAGTGTCTTAGCCACTGAGCCACTGCATCCCTTAAAGTACTCAGTAATTTTGTTTAAATTATAGTATCTGGATTAATGGATGGATGGAGGTATGGTTAGAAAGAGAGAGAGGGAGAGGGTGAGAGTGGGAGGGAGAGATGGAGGGAGAGAGAGGGGAGGGAGAGGGAGGAAGGGGAGAGAGAGAAAGGGAGTGAGGGAGAGAGGGAGAGAGAGTAAGAGAGAAAGAGGGAGAGGGAGAGGAAAAGAGTGGGAGGGAGAGATAGAGGGAGAGAGAGGGGGGATGGAGAGGGAGAGAGGGGAGAGAGAGAAAGGGAGTGAGTGAGAGAGGGGGAGAGAAAAAGAGAGAGAGGGAGAGGGAGAGGAAGAGAGTGGGAGGGAGAGATGAAGGGAGGGAGAGGGAGGGAGGGGAGAGAGAAAGGGAGTGAGAGAGGGGGAGAGAGAAAGAGAGAGGGAGAGGAAAAGAGTGGGAGGGAGAGATGGAGGGAGGGAGAGGGAGGGGGGAGAGAGAAAGGGAGTGAGTGAGAGAGGGGGAGAGAGAAAGAGAGAGAGAAAGATTTCCAGCACTAACCAGATAATAAAAAGATAAGGAGTAATTATGATTTCCCTCAGGAGACAGCAACATTCCCTACTTTTCTGTTACTGCCTCTCTAACTAGGACATAGAAAGAGCAATAGTATTATTTCCAGAAAAACATGACATATTTCAGTTACATATAAAAATGTTAATGACAATTTTTGTCACCCCATTCTTTTCCCTGTGGTACAATTCCATGGCAGGTTTAAACTTAGCATAAGCCGAACCAGATTGATCTCAAATGTGATCTGATATCTGAGAGCCAGTTTTATCCGGCAGTTAAGGCACCAAGCTAGAAAGCAGGAGGTTGTGATTTCTAGTCCTGCCTTAGGCATGAAAACCATCTAAGCCCAACCCACCTTGTAAGGTTGTATGTTATGGGGAAAATAGGAGGAGGGAGGTGTATTGGATATATTTGTCACCTTGAGTTATTTGTAAAAATAATAAAGGGGGCATAAACATTACAAATTTAGGAAGAGATCTTAGAACTGTGATGGCAAACCTATGGCAGGCGTTGCCCTGTCAGCTCAAGCGCACATGTGCACGCTTGCCAGCTGACTTCGGGCTTCATTATCCGCCATTTTTCACCCTCCAGGCTTCCCTGAAGCCTCCAGAGGGTGGAAAACAACTCAACAGGCTTTTGGCACATGATGGGGAAAAGGTTAGCCATCACTGTCTTAGTACCTTCTAAGACAAAGAAACTTAGTCTAAGAGCAAACTGAGGGTACATGGAATACTTAAGCCAGATGTAAGAGAGCAAGATTAAATCAAATTCTACTTTGGGGTGCAAAATAATGCAGGCAAGAACTTGAGGAGCGCCTGTGATTTACCTCAGCCAGTTGGTTCTGTTAGATATTTGCATAAACTGCTGTAGTCTCCACTCAGGTCTGCCACTAGGGCGGGAACAAGGGATTGTTCTGATTGGACGGGAGGTCTGCCAGCTCCCCATAAAAGGGGAGCTGCACGACCCCGAAGTAAGCTGGATCACTACTACCTAACTAATAAAGAGCTGTTATGTCACTACCGTCTGGAGTCTGTCCTCTCGTTGCCCGAATCTAACAGGTTCAGAGTCTCAAGTACATGAGTGGCTGCAACAGGCATTGTTTGCCAGCATTCCTTCTCTTGGTTGCCCTTCAGGCAGAGACAAGTGAGGACTTCATTCAGATTCTTTTTCATTCAAATTCTTCCACCCCAATTGAATATTGGAAAGGAATGAGATACTACAAAAGCAGGAGTCAGAATGCTGATAATTCTCTGAAAACACAAGGAGACCAAGTTTGGCTGTGTGGGGAGGTAGCGGACAAAAGAAAGATCAAGTTCAGAAATGTTTGTGGAGACAGAAATTCCCAAAAAGATTCCCCCCAGGCATTTCTCTGATGGAGAGAATTGGGCAGGGAATTGGAATGCTCCCAATCGCTCCGTTCTAAATCCCTCTCCCTTCTCCTAGTCACATGACCAAAAACAAAGCTTTGGTATTTGTGGAAAGAATGGCATAAGTCTCTGGTTCTCAACTTTTCCTTCACAGTGGACCATCTTTTGTGGCCACAGACCGTGGCATGGACCCCCCCCCAAGACTTGGACCCCCCCCCAAGACAAAAAACGGAATGCACAGGTACAGTATAGGTGATACCATACTCAGTAGTAGTAACTGTGAAAGGGATCTTGGAGTCCTAGTGGACAACCATTTAAATATGAGCCAGCAGTGTGCAGCAGCTGCCAAAAAAGCCAACACAGTTCTAGGCTGCATCAACAGAGGGATAGAATCAAGATCACGTGAAGTGTTAATACCACTTTATAATGCCTTGGTAAGGCCACACTTGGAATACTGCATTCAGTTCTGGTCGCCACGATGTAAAAAAGATGTGGAGACTCTAGAAAGAGTGCAGAGAAGAGCAACAAAGATGATTAGGGGACTGGAGACTAAAACATATGAAGAACGGTTGCAGGAACTGGGTATGTTTAGCTTAAGAGAAAGAAGGACTAGGGGAGACATGATAGCATTATTCCAATATCTCAGAGGTTGCCACAAAGAAGAGGGAGTCAAACTATTCTCCAAAGCACCTGAGGGTAGAACAAGAAGCAATGGGTGGAAACTAATCAAGGAGAGAAGCAATTTAGAACTGAGGAGGAATTTCCTGACGGTGAGAACAATTAATCAGTGGAACAGCTTGCCTCCAGAAGTTGTGAATGCCCCAACACTGGAAGTCTTCAAGAAGATGTTGGATAGCTATTTGTCTGAAACGGTATAGGGTTTCCTGCCTGGGCAGGGGGTTGGACTAGAAGACCTCCAAGGTCCCTTCCAACTCTACTATTGTATTGTATTGTATTGTATTACTTAACTCAAGATTGAAATCATAATGTTTCTTCAAGTCTTCGTGGACCCCCTGTGATGACATCACTCCCCCTCCCAGGGTCTCTGGACCACAGGTTGAGAACAATTGGTATCAGTCACGCTCTGCATCCTTTCCCTACTTTATTTTTCTAGTTTATCCTTATTGTTGGTTTGGTGCCTTTGAGTCAGTGCTGCTGACTGCGGGAGACTGCCTGGACTAGTAGTTCCTGCAACTTCCTTGGCAGCATT
The DNA here is from genome assembly GCF_964273705.1 of Natrix helvetica. NCBI lineage: Eukaryota > Metazoa > Chordata > Lepidosauria > Squamata > Natricidae > Natrix > Natrix helvetica. Next base: position 244,147,792 of record NC_138548.1, read on the forward strand.
TTTGGAAACAGTTTGCTCTTGCCAGATTCTTAGGCATGAGAGAAGGTGACTGACTTATGACCACCCAGCTGGCTTTATCTCTAAGGTGAAACTAGAATGTTCTCCCCTGGTTTCTAGCCAAATGCCTTAACTCAGGGGTGTCAAGTTCATGTCATCACATTGTTGTCACGTGACGTATTGTGACTTCCCCTCCCTTTGCTAAACTGGGGTGGGCGCGGCCAGCAAGTGATGCATCTGGCTCATGGGCTGTGAGTTTGATGCTCTTGCCTTAACTACTACCGTGTTTCCCTGAAAATAAGACAGGGTCTTTTTTTTTGACCCCCAAAATAAGCACTTGGACTTATTTTTAGGGAGGTCTTATTATTTTTGAAGTGCAGAAAGTATGGTCACCTCATGGCTACTGCTGTGTTGCAATATTTTGGGGGGAGGGCTTATTTTCGGAGAAACAGGATACAGCAAACTGATCAATAGTTCATCTTTACTATGAAGCAGAATTTACTAAGGCTACAACAGAACTAGGAAAGAAATAAGCAGAAAAGCAAAAATTCAAAACAATTAATAAGAAAACAATTAATAAGAAACAAATTAAACCTTCGCCTCATGGAGAGTAATTGGTCAAACTCTTCCCCTGCATCTATATGAAATAATACATACATGTAAAATGAATGCATTTTATGAAGCCGAGCTTTAAAATCAGATGTGACACAGTAAATAAAACAAGGGTTTAAGTACAATATATGTCTGTTAAATCCAGAATTCTTTGTATGTAATTATATTTCAAGCTTTTGGCATATCATTCAATATTGCATTATCATCTTTTGACCTTATTTTTTCCCCCAACCTCCTAATTGAAACTCATCTGATACTCATTGGCTCTTACAGAACAAAGTCTCCCAAAGTGAAATGTTTATCTCTAAGGAGCATCTCATTGCCTGGTTTGATGTTGCATCAACATGGGTATTCAGTATCCTTTAGAGCAGGGTCTGCATCAGTGACGTGCAGTCAGGGGAGGCAGGGGAGGCAGAGCCTCACCACTGTCAAACATGAAAAAGAAAAAAAATGTAAACGGGAAAAGGCGAGTGCTGAAGTGAGGTTACCTAGCTCACCGTGAATGACTGCCTGTTTAAAAAAGCCTCTAAAGCTCTGAGCTCTGCCGCGAGGGAAAGAAAGTGCTTTAGTCAGTGGGGTGTCAGGGGAGAGGAGAGAATATTCAGCCATTCTCTCCTTCTCTCGCCCACACCCCTCTGAGTAAAGCGCTTCCTTTCGCCCGCCTGAGCTCTTCCGTGGGGAAAAGAAAGCGTTTTAGTCGGGTGTCTGGGGAGAGGAGAGAATATTCAGCCATTCTCTCCTTCTCTCGCCCACACCCCGCTGAGTAAAGCGCTTCCTTTCGCCCGTCTGAGCTCTTCCACGGGCGAAAGAAAGCGTTTTAGTCGGGTGTCCAGGGAGAGGAGAGAATATTCAGCCATTCTCTCCTCCTCTCGCCCACACCCCGCTGAGTAGCGCTCCGTGATCCTTTTCTGTGCGTCTGGCGTTCAGATAGATCGCCGGATGTTTTAAACGCCAGGCACACAGAAAAGCAGCTGCTGTTGGGGATCGCGGAGTGCTTCGCCGGCGAAGCGCTTCGCAATCCTTTTCTGTGCGTCTGGCGTTTAGATAGATAGCCGGATGTCCTAAACACCAGGCGCACAGAAAAGCAGCTGCTGTTGGGGATTGCAGAACGCGAACCGGCGAAGCGCGCTCAGGAAGGCGGGGTAATGGGGTCACGTGTGCTTGAGGCTGAGGCAGCCTCAGGCTCCAGCACACGTGGTCCCATTCCTCACCTTCCTGATGACGTCACCAGCCTCATCAGCCGTAAACCTCACCGCACGTCACTGGTCTGCATTGCAAGTTCTGTAGAAGTGAAAGGCATCAGTTCTTGCTTAATTCCTAGTTCTGAAACCTAGACAGAGAAATCAATCGTATTATCATTTTCCCTCAAATGAAGAGTTCTCTCAAAGGATCACGCTACTTACAGTATATCCTTTTTTTAGAAGAAATATTACCTCATATTTTGAACTGAAGTTTGCTAGCAGGCAGGTAGGAAGATGCCTTCTCAGAGGGTTGGGATACATACTCCACCACAGTGGTGATATCATAGCCCTTTGTGAAAAGCCTTTTTCTTATTATATACAATTGAAAGAAGGTTATAACAGCTTTCCAGGGTTACAGGAGAAGATGGTCAATGGTTTTGAAGGTGGAAAAGGGCTCTACGTCCTAACGGCAGATAAAGCGGCAGAACCATCTTCTAGGAGAAGGGAAACTCTGATTACAAACCTCCACTGCCTTGTGGCTATATCCACTATTGGAAAAATCTTCAGGAGTCAACCTTGAGGCAAAATCTGGAGCCAGAGTCCCGGAAGCAGTTTGTGACTATGTACAACCACATTCTGGTAACTCCTGTGACGCAGCTGGAACCAATTGTATTGGCTCTGCCATTAGACTATTTCAGCGATGTGGAGAGGGGGGATCTGCTGCTTGGGTCTACCCTCCATATTAATCTACCCAAGCCTCGAGCTGGAGAAGATACTCCAGCTTTCCAGAGCACGATACCATAGTCTTTTGAGACTGAAGGATGCCAATGCAAGAACAGCTAATAAAATCTACAGATTACATACACACATTACATCCTGTAAAGTCTTTACTCTTAGTTTCTCAATGTTAAGTATTATATCATTAAAGCATTTAGGATGACAATTTTGTATATAAAAAATAAAAAGACATTTGATGAAGAAAGGGAAGATTGTGGGTAGGAATGGTGGCTAAAGAATGTACACATTTACAGTATATTAGGATATTCAAGTCAGAATATCTTTAGAAATAGGCATACATCATTCTTATGATTCTCTGATCTATAGGGAAATTTATGCTGTGTCTGAAGAATGTGATGTTTTTGTCATTGTGTCTATTTTTATATGTGAAAAAAATATATTTCAATAGCAACTTCTCTTGAGATATGTCTGCAGCTATTTTACTCTTCATGTACACCAATATCCTGTCATTTAGTTATTTCAATTCCAACATCATTCCTTATCTGATTATCCTATGCATATATCCTAAGAGGCTTATATTTACTGATAATACGTATAATTATAAATAAATACACATTTCTTATATGATTGTTAAAGAAGGAAGAATCCACAATCTTTGAGTGAAGTCCTGTTTAACAGTAGCCTGATACCCTTGAGGTTTCAGACTCTACCTTCATGAACTACAATTTCCAAGAGGGCTTCCATTTTTAGCTATCCTAAGCCAGGCACTAACTAAGTTGGAAGATACTGCACCTGTCACCAGGTAGAAGAAAAATACCATAAAGTAGTCTAAAGATTGGCTTCCCCTGGGAAGAACATGGCTATTCGGGGAATAAACACAATCTATTGTCAAATGCTGGAGGAGAAGTCTTGGTAATTTCTAGAGCAGGATTAGACAGTGTATTTCAGATAGTTTGGACTGACAACAATGGCTAACAGACCCATGCAACATAACCAAAGTGGAAAACTGCTGAAGTTGTAGTTTAAAAGACAACATAGTTGTCTATTCCTAACATTGACCTGGCTGCTCTAAAACTTTATGGAAGGCAGAAGGGTAAACCATGTGGAGAACTTATTTGTTTGTTTGTTTGCTTGCTTGATTGATTGATTTCTTTGCCACCCATCTTGCCAAAAGAGCCTCACCCTAGGTTCACCTTTGTTACACTCCCACAATAGCTTCCAATGTCCTTCTAGGTGCCATTCAAGAAGCTGTCATTACCTTTAAAGCCCTGCATGACATGGGGCCATGTTATCTGCAGGACCACCTCACCCTGAAGGTATCTTTTTTATTTTATTTTATTTTATTTAGTTTGTCAAACATGTGAAAGATAACAGGTGTAAGTATAAACATGGACACAAACAAAGGAAATGATTACAAATAAATGGGGACAATAGGACAGGGACAGTAAGCATGCTGGTATGCGTATGCACGCCCCCTTTACGGACCTCTTAGGAATGGGGTGAGGTCCATGGTAGAAAGTTTAAGGTTGAAGCTGTGAGGGTTAGAGGATGTAACAATGGAGTCAGGTAGAGCATTCCAGGCGTTGACCACTCTGTTGCTGAAATCGTATTTTCTGCAATCGAGTTTGGAGCTGTTTACCTTGAGTTTGTATCTATTGTTTGTGTATTATTGAGGTTGAAGCTGAAGTAGTCGTTGACAGGTAGGACGTTGTAGTAGACAATTTGGTGTACTATGCTTAGATCAGACCGTAGGTGGTGTAGTTCTAGGTTGTCCAAGCTCAACATTTTGAGCCTGGTGGCATAAGGGATTCTATTGTGAGCAGAGGAGGGGAGAACTCTTCTCGTGAAATACATCTGGACCCATTCAATTGTATTAATGTCCAATATACAGTGTGGATTCCAGGAAGACGAGCTGTATTCGAGAATTGGTCTGGCAAAGGTTTTGTATGCCCTAGTTTGCAGTACAATGTTACCAGAGAAGAAGCTTCGCAAAATTAGGTTAACAACTCTTAATGCCTTTTTGACAATGCTGTTACAGTGAGCTCTAGGGCTTAGATGAGCATTTGAGATGGGTACTCCTAGATCTTCCCATCACAATAGATCAGATAGAGTGGGCCTGCTCCAGGTCTCTTTCCTGAATTATTTCAATCTATTGGAAAAAGATCCATGCCTTTTCCATGCCCACCTTTTCCAGAACACCCTCCCTCCAGTAATCCTGCAGGCTATCACTGTTTTAGCCTTTTAGAAGGCGATCAAAATCTGGCCCTTTTCCCAGGCACTGGACTAGAGTGATGGGAGCCTGTGGATGATTGCTGGAACATTCTAGGAGAATGACCGGGGCACCGAGTTTTTAATTTTGGTTTTATGATTGTGTAGTCTTATCGTTGTTGTGAGATGCCCAGAGTTGTGCTCTACACAATGCCTGGATAACACACATCTGTACAAGACCCAAATGTTCTTATCTATTTGCTTAGTTGTTTAATTTAGTTATTGTGTTTGTGTGCTGCTCAACCTTTGTGACTCACACCTGCTTATAATAAACTAAAGTTTAAAAAAACTTGTGAAAATAATAAAACATTATTAAAACACACTACAATTACAACAATAATTATAGTGCTTAATAGTAAATATACACCCAGGTAGTGATAATCATTACTATTCCCTAAAGAGCCCCTGGAAAAACCTGCATGAGCTCCCCTATGAAAAGTATTCAGAAGCTTCGAGAGGCTGTCATTGGCCAGCCTAATTTTCAGAAGGATGCTACTCCATAATGTAGATGCTGCATTGCAAGAATCTTGAGTATCTCAAGCAGATTGTCCTGGAAGGACTTCTTTGGCCAGGCTGAATCCATTTAATATTATGCAAAATAGCCAGGCTGGAGGTGTTTCTGCTCACCCTTCCCTAAGAGCACATCCATTGTTCTAAAAAAGAACAAAGCCACCAAGCAGCCTACCACTGCAATAAGAAAAGCAAAATAGCCAGAACACAAACACCTAACTTGATAGGTGAAGTTTCCTTCTGCCCTCTCCTGCCAGCCGTCGTGGTGCCAGCTCTGACACTTCATCTCCTGGGAACCAATCCACACCCTGGGATTAATGCACACAGTGAGAAGCTGCTTGGGGCAATTTTGTCACATCTTCATGTTGCCCCTTGTCAGAGGCTAACCAGGTCCTCAATAGGCTGTCAGATTGTTGGAACTATGCCCAGGCACTTCTGGAAGCGCTCTAGATTCTCCAAGCCCCCGAGGCAAACTGTCCTAATGGGTCCAGCCCTGTCCCAAGCAGAAATCAATGTTCATTGGACCAAGAAGACAAATGTAACAGTTTTCAGATTCAAAATCTCCTTTGTATTGTTCTGAAGTGAACATCAAGCCTAACACATGCATGTTTTGAGCCAGATTTTATGAGATAAATCCATGAGCTCCTTGGCTTTCTCAGACTTGGGCCCAAGACATGGACCACTTGCCCAAAGACAAGATCAAGGAACCTATAGAAAGATCCAACTGGTTGCAATTTGGGCAACGCACCAGAAGGATGGTCACCAGTACATCATACTGATTTCCATCTCAGAATTAGTGTTCACAAACAAGCTGTCCCTTAAGTTCAGTGTTGCCTATTTTCCCCACCTGAGTTACAAACTTGTTGCAGAGACACCCGGAAGTATCTCTGAAATAGTGATCTTCACCCTCTTAGTAATACCCATCAGATCCATCCAATTATCCACAACCTGATCATGGATCCGCATGGACTTATTATAAACGCACCTGGAGTTGACCAGCAGTCGTTTAAGCCCAAGGTCACCACAATCTGATCACCAGGCTGGAAGCAGAGATCAACACCAAGTAATCAATTCCCTGTAATGGCCCTTTTGGCACGGAAATTGTTTAAATGCCAGGACTTATGTAAGTAGTGTAAATGTAAACAGAATCCACAAGAAGAATGAGTTGATTATTTTCTTGTCCAGGTGTTCAGAAATAGACATTTGAGCTGGAATAGTAAATACAGATAAGAACAACATGTTTAAATTCAAATAAGGGCACACTGTTCCTTGCTATCAGACCAAGCAAACATATATATGCATGCCAGAATTTTTATTCTTTATTTTAAATAGAAGTTCCATTACTTGAAGAGTTTATCTAAACCAGAAGATTCCAAAATATGTATATCTGTTAAAACAGGCAGCTAGAATGTATCAATTAATAATAAAAAAAACTGGTTGCGATTCACAAAAATAGCAATTTTGCTTTAGGAGGAGGAGAGGAACAGATAATTACAATGACATGTGAACACTGATTCAGAGAAATTAATATCTGAGTAACCATGATTAGTGGGATTTTAGGCCAAAGACAATTGTGTCTTTCCTTCTCATTCTATATACAGAACGAATTCGATTAGAAATCTTACTTTACAACAATACTGGCAGTGTTCTCCATCACCCATGGCTCGCTTCCACTCAATCATCCTTTTCATTGCTCAGATCCTGAGAGCTAGTTTTAAATCAATGTATAGTTGTCTTTACCACTAGTAACCTCAGTAAAATACTGAGACTAAGGATCTTTGAGCTATTTCTGTTCTATTCCTACTAGCCACAAGTAAGAAAAAAGAAGGAAAAAAACCAGGGGTGAAATTCAGCAGGTTCTGACAGGTTCTGGAGAACCGGTAGTGGAAATTTTGAGTAGTTTGGAGAACCGGCAAATGCCACCTCTGGCTGCCCCCAGAGTGGAGTAGGAATGGAGATTTTGCAGTATTCTTCCCCTGCCACGCTCACCAAGCCATGCCCACAAAACCGGTAGTAAAAAAATGTGACTGTCACCACTGGAAAAACCCCTTCAGCATTGTTCCAGGAGGATGGAATTAAACAAAATGGCTATTATCCCCATTTCCAGCCTTATTACATAAAAAAAATTGAACAACAACAAAGTCAAGCCATCTGTCCTTGGGAAGAGCTCTCTTGAGTGAGAAGAATGTAAAGACCTGCATGGGCAGCAGATTGAAGCCAGAGTCCCTTCCAATGGAGAAACAGATCACGTGACAGCTGTAGAGAGTAAGGAAAATGATCTTGACAGAGATATCGGCACGATCGGTTGCCAAGGAGACAAAGAGTAAAATATTTTTTAAAATCCAGAATGTCCAGATAATGTTCAGAAGCAGTTCAAGCAAACATCCTCTTAATTCACGGAAACATAAGAAAAAGGAGGAGGAGGAGGAGCAGCACCAAAAGACTTACAATAAATAATCTCAATAAAGTTAGCTTTAATATAGGGACTGACACTACTACTATGAAGTTGCAACTCCATAGCTTCATTTGGCTCTCAAACACTAGGAGTTGATCAGGAATATATTTAAGACTCCAAGTCAAACTTGCCACCCTCCTGGTGTCTCCAAGAACACATCTGTGGAGTTTTCTTGGCAGCTACCATATTTTTTGGAGTATAAGACGCACCTTTTTACCTAAAAAATGAGGCTGAAAATCTGGGTGCGTCTTATACACTGAATGCAGCATTTTTTGCCTCCTGAAACCCTGCCCCCTTCACCAAAATAGCCGTGCATAGCTTATAGGAAGCTTTTAGAGAGCTACTGGGGAGGGTAGAAATGAGCAAAAAATGGCCCATTTTTTGCTCAATTTAATCCCCCCAGCCCCCAGGAGCATTCTATAAGCTTCTTAAAGGCTATCCATGCTCCTTTTTTTTATGAAAAACGGGCCCTTTTTTGCTCATTATTGCCCCCCCCCGAAGCACTCTGCAAGCTCCCTAAAGGCTATTCATGCCTTTTGGGGGGGGGGAAGAAACTGGCATGTTTTCACGAAAAACGTGCTGTTTTGGGGAGGATTGCAGAGTGCAAAAACTTTTTTCCCTCTCTTCAAAACCTTGGTGTGTCTTATACTCCGGTGCGTCTTATACTCCGAAAAATACGGTATATTCCTCCTGTCTGGTAGGTGGGACGTATCCTCACATTAATTCATGTTGTGGGGGTGTTTCTCTATTTCAATGGCTTCCATAATTATTCTCTTGTTGAAGTGTTCTGTTTTGAAGATTAATTTGGTCAGTGCTAAATAGCCAACATCTTAAGAAACCCCAAAGACAAGATCCAGTTAGAAAACCAAGGAGTTTAAGAAATACCATGCAAAATCTGCCCTGCCACATACATTGACAAACGAATAGGAGAATAAATGCACGCACCGCAGAACACAAGAACGCAGTCAGAAAAAAAGAAAAAACTTCCTCCCTTTTCCAGCACCTTAAAGCAACAGGACATGAAATTAATTTTGCAGGAACCTCCCACTTACCAGATATCTGGAAACCAGCCCTAGTCAACAAACGATCCCCATCCACCACCCAGGCCGTTACAATACAAAACAACAACGGACACAAAGCCAGCACCAATCAGCACCAATCTACCAATCATGATACAACCACACAGCCAATCAATCCACTTATTGAAACAAAGCCAGCACTCCATACACCCCCACCAAGATTTATAGAAAGACGGCAGCTCCGACCATGATTTAAGCTGAAAACACAAGCCTGAAGATGGTGAGTGAGACCTCGCCGAAACGTTGCCAAGACAATCTCAATCTTACACAGGAAAAGACCTGAATACAACAAGACCAGCATACCTACACCCGTGAAAATGTACGAAAACAAATATATATATGTAGGTTACCTCTAAAGTGTGTGTGTGTGTGTGTGTGTGTGTGTGTGTGTGTGTGTATGTGTGTGTATATATGTGTATGCTGATAAAGGAGGAGAGCCTGTGGCTTAGTGGCTAATACATCTGGCTAATATGTAATACAGCCCAGGTTCAATTCCCAGTAAGGGTATGGCTAGCTGATGAGAGCTAAATAGGTTTAAATAGATCTATACTAGTCTCCCTTTATTTATTTATCAGCACAAATTATTTATATATATATGGATATATATATATATCCACACAGATTGTCCACTGGAGGTCACTGGTTCTTTACTGTAACCTATATACATCTATTGTAAAAACATATGTATAGACATGTCATGGTTTGAATCTGCTCTTAGCATACTTCTGCACAGAGTCATCTTACACTGCAGGAAGAGCAGGTGCCAAAAGTCCAATCCTCTCCCCTTCTGGCAGAGATTTCAGCATGTAAATATAGGAATGTTTTCTCTGTTTCACTCTCTATTGCTGGGAGGATGTTGCTTGACGTAGGATTACTGGAAGAGATCCATCCAAGATCAGTTAAGAAGGTCCAAAGAAGCAAAAAAGAAGGAAGTTTTAAAAGCAAGAACAACCATTGAGTGTTCTGAATACTTGTATTGTCTTTTGGTTCCTGCACGTGTGACATCTGATAACCATTCTGGTTTCTTATTAACCTCAGCTGCTTTCTGGAATGTGACCAAAAACGCTTCAGTAAGGGAAGGTTGAATAATGTTATAAAATACTCAATAGTTAAAAACGTTCAGTTCAAACAAGACAAAGAAAAGATACTTGATATTTGTTCCATGTTTTCAGACTGCAATTGGTACAGGGATGAATTTTGATGGCAATCCATACAGCGCTGATCTCAGGAAACTGACTTCAGTCCAGGCAGGACATCTTAAAAAGGATTTTTATTGGTTGACAATTTGTGAGATTAAAAAAAAGATAAGAGTGATAAGAGTTCAAATGGAATCTCCAGATGTGCATAGATGTTAGCAGAATGAATCCATTACGAAAGAGCACGATGTGGCATTTTGGATAGGCTTCTCTCAAAAAATCATGATCTGGGAGAAACGTATCCCAACCCTCTGTCTGCAATAAAAACCCATTACTCTTATTTATAGTAACATCTATCTACTGCTCCAAGACAAACTCAATTAAAGCTCATACTACCCCTAGCAGAGAGCCCCTATATTTTTAAAAGCTGCACTATACAACCTAACTTAGAAACAGAGGGCAATCACAAGCACTGTAGATTTCACAGACGGAGTCTTGGAACAGAGTTACAAACATAGGATATTTTGTACTCAGCGAAATTGCAAAGCTATTTTGCTCAGACAGCATCTCCTCAAAGCAATTGAGGAGAACATTATAGACTGGATGGGTACCAAAGGTTAGACATTCATTATAGAAGGTATATATACAGGTAGTCCTCGACTTACAATCACAATTGAGCCCAAATGTTATGTTGCTAAGAGAGACAGTTGTTAAGTGAATTTTGTCCCGTTTTACAACTTTTGATGCAACAGTTGTTAAGTGAATCACCACAGTTGTTAAGTTACTAACACAGTCATTAAGTGAATCCGGCTTCCCCATTGACTTTGCTTGCTGGAAGGTCACAAAAGGTAATCGAATGACCCCTCCTAAATGTGAACCAGTTGCAAAATATCTGAATTTTGATAACATAACTATGGAGATTCAGCAATAGTCGTAAGTGTGAAAAACTCTCATAAATCACTTTTTTTCAGTGTTATTGTAACTTCGAATGGTCACTAAATGAACTCTTGTAAGCCGAGAACTACCTGTATTTATTATTATGATGTTCCCTTTAACCAAAATTGGTTAAGAATGCTTCTTACTTCTTTTTTCTGTTCTGTAAAGTCATCAGGTATATACAGAGGTGCTATTCAGCCGTTTCGGACTGGTTTGCTTGAAGCGGTAGCGCTGAACTGCAAATGGGTCCTACCACCAGCCCGCCCGCCCATCCCAGCTCCAAAACGTCCTATGTAGACTCATTTTTGACGCATGCATACACACCGCACAGACGAGCAAAGCGCATGCATGGGAGGTCGCACACATGTGCAGAAGGTGCGTGTACGACACAAGCATGCACACGTGGTCACAGTTGTGAACTGGTGGTAAACCGAAGTGAATCTCACCGCTGGGTATATGTATACCATATTTTTCAGAGTATAAGATGCATCTTCCCCTCTCCCCCAAAAGAGCGTGAAAATCTGGGTGCGTCTTATACACTGAATACAGCATTTTGGGCCTCACGAAACTCCCACTCCCTTCACAAAAATGGATGTGTTGAGGGCTTGGGAGGCCTTGGGAGGCCTGCAAAGTGCTCCTGGGGGCTGGGGAGGGCAAAAATGAGGGGAAAATGGGCCGTCTTCTGCTCATTCCCCCTCCCCACCTCCAGGAGCACTCTACAAGCTTCCTAAAGGCTATGCATGCCCTTTTTTGGCACAAATTGGGCTGTTTGTGCCCCAGGAGCACTTTGCAGGCCTCTCAAATTGTCTGCATGCCCCGTTTTTCACAAAAAATGAGGCATGCAGAGGGTTTGGAAGGTCTGCAGAGAAAAAAAACTTTTTTAAAAATTTACCTCTTCAAAATCTTGATGTGTCTTATACTCTGGTGTGTCTTATACTGTGAAAAATACAGTATATATTTCTGTGAGAGAGACAAAAATATTCCTCATGATGATTAAATTTAGAAGCATCAAAAAATGTTGATGCATCAGGGAGGGAATGTATACTTCCTGCCAAGCAAGCACCGAATGGCATATTTGCTAAGCAGAACCATATACATCTCTCTCTCTCTCTCTCTCTCTCTCTCTCTCTCTCTCTCTCTCTCTCTCTCTCTCTCTCTCTCTCTCTCTCTCTCTCCCTCCCTCCCTCCCTCCCTCCCTCCCTCCCTCCCTCCCTCTTTCTTTCTTTCTTTCTTTCTTTCTTTCTTTCTTTCTTTCTTTCTTTCTTTCTTTCTTTCTTTCTTTAAGTGAAAAAGTTACCAACCCAAGAAATATGAGAAAAAGAAAACAGAACACACATAGAGGATAGTAGCACTTTCGAAGGCACAACATATTTTAAACTGAAAACTTCTCCCTGAGTTTACGTTTACCTAACAATTTCCTCTTGGGAAATGTTTGCAAGCAGGGAAACATGCCATTCCTTGCGATGCCTTTTAAGACCTTCCCTCTTTAAGAAGTCGAGTTGAAAAAAAAGCTGATGGCCAAGCATGCCTTTCCAACTCATCGGCAAGACATTCCTTCTGAATGAACTTGAACAAACAAACCCACGGTTCATATGTTCGAATGCACTTGGAGAAGCAGGACTGTGTCAGCAGATAAAAGACAGACTTGTGCATATAGTCTACATTTCTGTATAGAGGACCTACCTTAAGTCTCCAACATCATCTGTGAATCTAAGCAGTGGTGAAATTCAATTTTTTTTACTACCGGTTCTGTGGGCGTGGCTTGGTGGGCGTGGCAGGGGAAGGATATTGCAAAACCTCCATTCCTACCCCATTTTGGGGCCAGTTAGAGGTGGTATTTGCTGGTTGTCTGAACTACTCCAAATTTCCACTACCGGTTCTCCAGAACCTGTCAGAACCGGTTGAATTTCACTCCTGAATCTAAGGTATTTACAGACAATCTGTCCCTGCTTCGACCTATAGCAGTCATGCTGATGTCTATGTATGTAGTTGGGATGGGATTTGCCACTGTGATCTTCCTTCCTTTTGGCGTTTGGATGCGTCACGAACATAATGAAACATTGGCCTCGTGGTAAATATCCAGTGTTTTAAGCAAATTCTTTCAGAAACTAGTTACGTTGATTCTGTGATACAGGTATTGGGTTCGTGTAACCCTTTAAAGCACAGCTTGCAAAAGAAGCAGTCACTGATGGGCATTGCTTCTTCATGTCAAGCTGATGGGCAAATGGTCTTTTACTTCTAATGCACAAAGAGAAGCCACCTCCTTACTTTTGCTTCCTCCTGCCCTCCCCATGCAGCCTCTTCTCCAAGAGGAAGCTCCTCGTGAAAGAATTGCACCTGCCTTCGGCACACAATCACACCATATTTTTCCGTCGTGGGGCCAGAGCTGTCTACGTTTAGCTGCTCTAGAGAAATACAGTACTGAGCAGTTGGCCAGGCCTGATGGAAGTATTGGTCCTCCATCCCTTTCAAGAGGAAAGACACATGGAAAGAGATGCTTTTAGCAAGAACGGAACTCTAGATGACATTCTAGAACTGGGAATGACACACACACACCCCTGGCCATTCCAGGGAACATTGGGCTATTTCCAGGACTTGGAATCCAGCCCATAAGGTGGGCTTTAGTACAGTCCCCGTGTATGTATGTATACGATGGCTCAGTGGCTAAAATGCTGAGCTTGTCAATCAGAAAGGTTGGCAGTTCAGCAGTTCGAATCCCTAGGGCTGTGTAATGGAGTGAGCTCCCGTTATTTGTCTCAGCTTCTGCCAACTTAGCAGTTTGAAAGCATGTAAAAATGCAAGTAGAAAACTAGGGACCACCTTTGGTGGGAAGGTAACAGTGTTCCATGCGCCTTCGGCATTTAGTCATGCCAGCCACATGACCACGGATACATCTTCAGACAGCGCTATACATGTATGTATGTATTTATTTATTTATTTAAATTAAATTTGAATCCTGCCTTATATACAGGAATTCAAGGTGGCCTAGATAGTGCACTGACTGCCTGTTTATCTCCACATTAGGAACTCTGGGACGGAAGCTGAGCTAAGAGAAGACTGCTAAGCCCATAGTCTCCTAGCATGTTGCTGTGACTGAAGCAGGACTAAGACTTGGGTCTCCCTGCTCATTGTCCAAAACCTTAACCACTGTGCCATGCTGCTCTCTGGGTCCCTCGGTGTGGCCACATGTGAGCGGTTCCCCAGCACTTAACGCTTCTTTTTAAACGCGGGTGACCTAGAATGTGGGTTACCTCATTCAGCACCTTTCCCACTTTGCCATTCTAGCCCTCTTTAGCTTTATGCTGAACTTGCTTTTCTCCTCATTGTCTTACTTAGAGTGCAATCTTGTTCAATTTAAAACCATTTCATACTGTCAAGCAGCAGGAGGCTCTTTTTCTCTTCTGTTTACTCTATTAATGTCTCTCAGGAGGGAGGGGGGAAAAGCTCCCCCCCCTTTTTATAAGGCATTGGTGCCAGCTGAAGTAGAAAAGTTTTGGCAGATGTTTTTAACCATAGGATTTTGCAGGAGGAGAAAAGTGCTCACAGCATCCTATTTTTAGGGCATCTGTATGATTAAGAGCAATGTGTAGGTGTAGCTAAATAACAATATGGTTGCCATTATTTTGTTTTTGAATTTAATTTTTTGGTTCTTATGTAACAGTAATGTCTCAAATAGTAAGTCTGCATTAACACCAGGGGCAGGAAAATCTCCTGTGCTACAGTAGATCCCTCTATGTCTTCTAGGCTGCCGCATTCACACGATATTATGCATGCAGAGACCCAGGGAAGACACATTCAGCCCATCTCTTTTATTATGTCCTCCTTTGCACCCTTATTTTAGTGTGTGAAGTTGAGCCTGGGGCAGATGAAAGCAGCATGGCATAGTGTACATTGCGTTGGATTTCAGCCGGGCACATCTGACTTCTCATCTCCACTTAACAATGAAGCTCACAGTGAGCTTGTTTTCGATTCGGACAGTGAGGAGGTTGGGGAGGAACATGGGCCAGTCCTGGAGTCTGGGGAAGGCTCTGATGAGGGCTCTGTGTCGGAGGCAGAGAGGGGGCCAGAGCCGTATGCCAGTCATCAGCTGCCTTCAGTGTCAGACATCAGTGAGGCAGATGTACAGCTGGAGCCTGTTCCCAGTGTGCGCAGGCACAGAATTGCCAGACGAAGGGAACAGCTAAAGAATAGGGGTCGACTTGGGAGTAAGTCCACAAATGGATGATGAATGGGCCCTCTCAGAGGAAATAAAAGAGGAGCAAAGGGGGAGTGGAGTTTGCAGGAGACAATTCGTTCTCTTAATTGGTTTGTGACTCTCTAAGACTCCTTGCCAGGTTTTGCAGATATCAGCCTGTCAGCTCTCCAAGCCAGATAAGGTCTGTGACTGCAAATCCTCCCTTGAAAGACTTTGCTGGATGTGAATGAGCAGAATTCACAGTAAATTTATAAAGGGGTTTTTGTCAGAACAAGGAGTTTGCTTCATGCTTTTGGGAAGCCTCGGTCAGAAGACCTCAGTCAGTCGGGCTGCTCTAGTTTTAAAGTTGTGTTTGCCTTCTTCCTTCTGCTATGGGCATGATCTAGGATGCTCATTGGAGCAATGCTGTCAGCTGCTGGGATCTACCCCATTCCTACTGGCTACTTCAGGCTGTTGTGGGCCCTGCCTCTGGTTGTGGGCCCTTCCTTCCGTAGGCATTCAGGCTTGGGTGGCAGGAGAGACCTGACATTGGGTTACTTCCCCAGAGATAACAGCTCAGTTACCCTCTGAGCAGTGACTTGGAAAGGCGTCACCAGGCTCCCTATATACGCAGGTTAGGGCTTCTTTGAAAGCGTGCCAGAGCTTTGTTTAAAGCACTGGATTAAGGCCAGAGTGCATAGGCTATGTTCACATGCCGTACAAGATCAGAACGCCACTCCTGGTTACTCATTGTCAGCACTGCTGCAAAATGCAGAATTAGTAGAAATGTTCAATTAACCATCCAATTATACGTGCCACATACTTGGCGGGGTGCAGATGATGACTTAATTCCAGTCAGCAATAGCCTGGCTGACAGATCAGAGGCACTTTCAGAGGAAGGCTGCTGGATGAAGTGGGGGAGAGAGAGGGAGAGAGTGCCCTGATGGTCCTTGTACCCTTGTACTTGACTTCCCCCTTCAAGAAGAATGCGAGATTCACAATTTTTTTAAAAAAAGGAGCCCGGCAGGTCACAGCTGCAGAGCACTCCCACACCAGAAACCTATCATTTGGGCAGTGGCCAATGTCTTAATCCCAGGCACCTGCCTACACTCACTTAAATTCACCACGCTGTGCTTTGAATAATAGGCAGTGGTTTTCCGTAGGTGTATTTGCATGGTTGTTTGTAAGATTGAAGGGTCAAGAGGGAAATCACAGCCATGTAATTGAAGCCCTGCCTTGGTTTTTTTTTTTTAATTGATATTGCCACTGAACCCAGTAATGAAGGACCAGAGTTGGGATCATATAGTTATGACACCCCCATCATCCCCACTCCTGAAAAGTTTCAGACTTTTCCCCATTTTCCCCTAAACAAGGGAGAAACCATGCCAGGCAGCACTCCCACCCCCCTCCCTCCGTGGCATGCATTACCTTCGTCTCAATCTCAGCTCTTAAGCAAGACTGGTTTCTGTTATCCTTAGCTAGTCTAGTATGAAAGAATTCTCTTCCTCCTTCCCATGCTGAAACTATCCAAGTCCAGATTCAGGAATTATAACCTGCATCGGGATTTATTACCTTTGACCCAGTGGTGGGTTCCTAACCGGTTTACTATCGGTTTGCTGAGAGGTCATTTTGCGCACGTGCTGCTCGCTTCACTTGCGTGCGCATGCACCTACCATGCATTGCTGTGCATGCGCAGTTAACTGAAAACTGTTCTGCACATGCTCAGAAACATGCTGGCGATGGCAGAAGAGACCAAGGAATCAGTTCGGGGCATGGCAGGCCTGGTTGGCTGCAGGTTCCAGCGACCCAGGCCGCCATACCACTACCAGTTCGGTCAAACCGGTCCGAACCGGTAGGAATCCACCACTGCTTTCACATTTGAGGGAAGTTGGGAGGCCAGTAATGAGTGTGAGCCGAGGTGGTTAGAGTGCAGTACTTCAGGCTACTTCGGCTGACCGCTGGCTGACTGCAATTTGGCAGTTCGAATCTCACCAGGCTCAAGGTTGACTCAGCCTTCCATCCTTCCGAGGTGGGTAAAATGAGGACACGGATTGTTGGAGGCAATAGGCTGACTCTGTAAACCATTTAGAGAGGGCTGTAAAAGCACTGTGAAGCGGTATATAAGTCTAAGTGCTAAGTGGAACTGGAAACAAGAAAGACAGGATAGGGATTTGCAATGGGCCAGAAAATTATATCCCAGCTTTGCATTCTGTCAGCACTCAGATTCCTAGAGAGAATCTCAATTCAGCAGTGGGGAAAGGGCCTCTCCAAGTGCAGGAGACATGTACTCTTCCCTGACGGAGTAATTGCATGAATAAGGTGGGGGTTTCCTTAGGCTACAAAGCGGCCAGAAATTTTGGCTACTGGCAACACACCAGCACTGGTCTCTAGCTGGCGTTGTACCAGAGGCCTGTCCGGTACACTAATAAATGTGGCACTATAGCCTTGCATGACAGAACTCACTAAATCCCATGTTGATTATTTAACACCCATACTATTATTAAAAGATCATTATTGCGCAACTCTTTGGGGTGGTTATCTTAGTAAAAATCTACTGTATAAAAGCCAGGCTTCTGAAACAAAATGTCCTCTTGAGGTAGCAATGAATCCTCAACAGAACAAACTATGTCACAAAATGTTTTCTCTTCAGGGTTACTTCTCCTCATGGTAGTCCGTAGTTTTAAATTCTTGTCGGTGGACTTGAATCCGTGCCCAATTATTCTTTCTCCTCATGTTTTTATATGGAATGTTGTTCTATGGATATCAGGAGAATTTGTTCCGTTTCAGAAAGGTCATGCAATTATACAGTGAAAAGGCCATCTGGGCTACTGATTCCCGCTCCCTGCTCAGTGCATAGGGGGATCCAGATTGGAAAGATGGCTGTCCTGCTCTATTTAAGCCCATGCTCTCAAGATGAGCCCCTCCCACCCTCACCCCCATTTTTCTGATAATTGCTTCCACTGTCAACTGCTGTTAGTGTTTGGGTATTTGCTCTTTCTACAGTATCAGAATCTGCCACATCCTGCAGCAGAGAATGGAAGAAAAAAAATAAAGGCCCTGACCTTTTTCTGTGTGATGTCCTTTGGGCACTATGATAACCCCAAAGTCAACTTTTTTTTCAGGGCTAAATATATTGCTCTACTTCAGTCTCTCTTAATTGCAGCACCTGAGGGTAGAACAAGAAGCAATGGGTGGAAACTAATCAATGAGAGAAGCAACTTAGAACTGAGGAGAAATTTCCTGACAGTTAGAACAATTAATCAGTGGAACAGCTTGCCTCCAGAAGTTGTGAATGCCCCAACACTGGAAGTCTTTAAGAAGATGTTGGACAGCTATTTGTCTGAAACGGTATAGGGTTTCCTGCCTAGGCAGGGGGTTGGACTAGAAGACCTCCAAGGTCCCTTCCAACTCTACTATTGTATTGTATTGTATTGTATTGTATTGTATTGTATTGTATTGTATTGTATTGTATTGTATTGTATTGTATTGTATTGTATTGTATAGCAATAACACATTCTGGATTAGTGTGCTTGAGATTGTGATTTTATTTTATTTCAAAATGACTGGCTTAGTTCAATGTAATAGCTGTCTTGCACCTGTCTTTCGCAGTACTCTTTTCAAATTTGGATACTGTCCCCTTTGTAAACAAATTACTAGTCTACATAGACAGATTACCTATCTAGAATCTGTAATCTGTGCTCTCCAAGCAGAAACTAGATGTCTACTTCAGCCATTCCACTCTATGGAGATGCCATGCTATCAGCCCCCTCTGCCACAAAGATCTTGCAGGAGAAGAGCAGTCTGGACAACCGTGGGATCTGGCAGGTTGAGAGCTGTGAACCATAAACACAAAGCTTTTGCTGTGACCCAGCAAAACAGATATGGTGCCCTTGCTGACCTTAATGGGGACACTAAAGAGATAGGTCAAGGTAGGTATGATAATGATGACTCAAATAAGCAGGGGATCATGGTCCAAAACGAAGTACCTTCTTCGGAAATGCGAAATGGGGAACCAGGTATCACACATCAGTCACAGAAGAAGAGCAAGGTAAGCAAAAAGAGAAGCCACCTTCTGGTTGGTGATTCAATTGTAAGGGATGTAAATTTAGGAGAGGATATGGAGGTTTTAAAAGAGGTCAGGTGTCTGCCAGGTGCTACTGCCAGCAGAGACAAGAGGCATATTCTTAAGATAGTCAAGAATGCAAGTAAGGACTGTGACGTTGATGCTATTATACATCTTGGCACAAATGATCTGTCCCAAAAAGATGTACTTTCTGTGCAGAATGATTTCCAGAACTTGGGATATGAACTTAATAGTATAGGTTGTAGGCTTATATTTTCAGAGGTTTTACCTGTATATAAGGAACAAAAAGGGAAGGGCCAGCGTGTAGCAGAGTTTAATGTTTGGCTAAAGGAGTGGTGTAAAAGGGAAGGCTTTGGTTTTATTAGTCATGATGCGTGTAGCTGGTCCAATGAAAAACTGTACAAAAGAGATGGGTTGCACCCATCCAAGAAAGGGACTGAGTTACTTGGCATTAAATTCACAGATTTTCTTGATAAACATTTAAACTGAAGAGCGGGGACAGAGAATTAATAGATACAGAACATTTCTGTCCCCAGCAAACTAAAATTCATAGGGTTATAAGTGCATGTAACATAGATGTGTGTGTGGGTAAGATTATCACTCCTGCTGTCAAGCAAAACCAAGCTTTCAACAGTGATTGCCATACCATGTGCATGAATCACACAAGTGGCAAGAAAATAGGGGCAGTCAGTCATAACACAGGTTATGTAGACAGTAAACACAGGGTCAATCAAAATGGACTCAAATGTCTATACACCAATGCACAGAGTATGAGGAATAAACAGGGCGAATTAGAAATTCAAGTAAAAGAGGGCAGATACAACATTATTGCCATTACAGAAACTTGGTGGGATGAAACCAACAAATGGAACATACAGCTAGAAGGATTTAGATTATTTAAAAGAAATAGACCAAATAAAAGAGGAGGTGGAGTTGCACTATATATAAGAAATAACTACATCTCTACAGAAATAGAACACAACAATGATGAGAATTATCTTGAATGCATTTGGGTCAATATTAAAGGTTGTGGGGGAAATGACACTGCCATATGTCTATACTACAGGCCACCCAACCAAGCAGAGGAAGTAGATGAACTTTTTGCTAGTCAGCTAACTAAGGTATGTAGGAAGCACACCACAATAGTAATGGGAGATTTTAACTACCCTGACATCAACTGGGAAACAAACTCTGCACCAAGTGGAAGATCCAACAGGTTCTTAAGAAACCTAGCAGACAACTTTGTTTTCCAAAAAGTAGAGAAGGGAACAAGGGGATCAGCCATATTGGACTTAATCCTCACTAACAGAGAGGAAATGATAGAAGGTGTTGAAGCCATAGGAACCCTGGGGGCAAGTGACCATGCAATATTGGAATTCAACATTATCCAAACACAAGTAGTAGAACAAAGCCAAACTAGAGTCTTGGACTTTAAGAAAGCTAATTTCAATAAACTTAGAGAGAGCTTGGGAAAAATTCCATGGATGAGAATCCTCAAGGGGAAAACAACTCAAGAAGCTTGGGAAATTTTGAAAAATGAGATTACAAAAGCCCAGTCTAGCACAATACCAATGAAGAAGAAAAATATCAGCTCCCAAAAGAAACCAGCATTGCTGCATAAAGAACTATCTGACAAACTGAAAGACAAAAAAGGTAAGTATAAAAAGTGGAAGGAGGGGGACATAACTAAGGCAGAATATCAGCAAACAGCCCAAGCATGTAAAGATGAAGTGAGGAAAGCTAAGGCTCACAATGAAGAAAGGCTTGCCACAAAAGTAAAAATTAACAAAAAAAGCTTCTTCCAACATGTTAAAAACAAGAAAAAAGTTAAGGAAACAATTGGTCCATTGCTAGGAGAAAGTGGCAAGAAGGTGACAAGCAACAGGGAGAAAGCAGAACTATTTAACTCATGTTTTGCATCTGTCTTTACACAAAGGGATAAAACAGTCCAACCTGTCATAAGCAGCACCACAAAAATCAGATTAGGAACACAAATTGAAATAGGGAAGAAAATGGTAAGTGAGCACCTGTCTACCCTAGATGAGTTCAAATCACCAGGACCGGATGGATTACACCCCAGGGTTCTGAAGGAACTAGCAGACGAGATCTCAGAACCACTGAATTATATCTTTCAGAGATCCTGGAACACCGGGGAACTACCAGAGGACTGGAAAAGAGCTGATGTGGTTCCCATCTTCAAAAAAGGGAAAAAAATAGATCCAGGAAACTACAGACCTATCAGCCTGACCTCAATACCAGGAAAGATTCTGGAAAAAATAATCAAGCAACGAATTTGCGAACACCTAGAAGCAAACAAAAGTCAACATGGATTTGTCAAAAACAGATCATGCCAGACTAATCTTATTGCATTCTTTGATAATGTGACAAAATTAGTGGACCAGAAGAATGCCGTTGATATAGTTTACTTGGACTTCAGTAAGGCTTTTGATAAGGTAGACCATAACCTACTACTAGATAAAGTAGAAGAATGTGGGTTAGACAGCATCACCACCAGATGGATTCGTAACTGGCTGACCAACCACACTCAACGTGTAGTCCTCAATGGAACTGCATCTACATGGAGGGAAGTATGCAGCGGAGTACCCCAAGGCTCTGTTTTAGGCCCAGTACTCTTCAACATCTTCATCAATGATTTGGATGAGGGAATAAATGGGGAACTCATCAAATTTGCAGATGACACCAAGCTGGCAGGAATAGCCAACACTCCAGAAGATAGGCTTAAGATACAGAAGGATCTTGATAAACTTGAACATTGGGCACTATCTAATAAAATGAAATTCAATGGTGAAAAGAGTAAGGTTCTACATTTAGGCAACAAAAACGGAATGCACAGGTACAGTATAGGTGGTACCGTGCTCAATAGTAGTAACTGTGAGAGGGATCTTGGAGTTCTAGTGGACAACCATTTAAATATGAGCCAGCAGTGTGCAGCAGCTGCCAAAAAAGCCAACACAGTTCTAGGCTGCATCAACAGAGGGATAGAATCAAGATCACGTGAAGTGTTAATACCACTTTATAATGCCTTGGTAAGGCCACACTTGGAATACTGCATTCAGTTCTGGTCGCCACGATGTAAAAAAGATGTGGAGACTCTAGAAAGAGTGCAGAGAAGAGCAACAAAGATGATTAGGGGACTGGAGACTAAAACACATGAAGAACGGTTGCAGGAACTAGGTATGTCTAGCTTAAGAGAAAGAAGGACTAGGGGAGACATGATAGCAGTGTTCCAATATCTCAGGGGTTGCCACAAAGAAGAGGGAGTCAAGCTATTCTCCAAGGCACCTGTGGACAGAACAAGAAGCAATGGGTGGAAGCTAATCAAGGAGAGAAGCAACTTAGAACTGAGGAGAAACTTCCTGACAGTTAGAACAATTAATCAGTGGAACAGCTTGCCTCCAGAAGTTGTGAATGCCCCAACACTGGAAGTCTTTAAGAAGATGTTGGATAGCCATTTGTCTGGAACAGTATAGGGTTTCCTGCCTAGGAAGGGGGTTGGACTAGAAGACCTCCAAGGTCCCTTCCAACTCTACTATTGTATTGTATTGTATTGTATTGTATTGTATTGTATTGTATTGTATTGTATTGTATTGTATTGTATTGTATTAATTGGGTTTGGTTTCTAGTGCTCTGATGACCCTCACTGCTAGATTTTGAACTTGCTCCAATTTGCACCTGACTAGATATCAATTGACCTCCAGTCAGTGGTGAAATTCAATTTGTTTTACTAGCAGTTCTGTGGGTATGGCTTCGTGGGTGTGGCCTGGTGGGCATGGCAGGGGAAGGATACTGCAAAATCTCCATTCAAACCCCACTCTGGGGCCAGCCAGAGGTGGCATTTGCCGGTTCTCTAAACTACTCAAAATTTCCACTACTGGTTCTCCATAACCTGTCAGAACCTGCTGGATTTTACCCCTGCCAGGGGAGATTTTACACAGATCTTAGTTGTATTCCGAATGGCAAACCAGAGCCTCCTTGCATATGTTCAATGGAAAATAAATCCTTGGATATATTCTTTGACTTATTTTCCCCAAAGTTGGGTTCTTGAAATGGTTTGGAGCATGATTCCTACAATGCCATGCACCAATGGTGCAAGACATCTGAAGTAAACCAGATTGGATCAAGCTATCTACATTTATTCAATATAAACAAGGATTCATTAGTTATTTTATAAAATTTATCTATGGCTGAAACCAGCCAAACTCTAGGCAGCTTATAGCAATAGCAATAGCACTTATATACCCTTCACAGTGCTTTACAGTCCTTTCTAAATAGTTTACAGGGTTTGCCCCCAACAACCTGGGTCCTCATTTTACCGAACTCTGAAGGATGGAAGGCTGAGTCAACCTTGAGCCAGTGAGACTCGAACTGCCAAACTGCCGGCAGTCTTCAGTCAGCAGAATAAGCTTGCAAAACTGCATTCTAACCACTGCGCCACCATGGCTTATAGAATTTATATACTAAAGACAGAGTACAAAAGCAAAAGTTAATTAAAATAGCAACTAAAGGTAAAAGACTAAAATTATAGAATTGCGGAAATTGGTGGCACTTGGGCAGATTGTGGGAGTACTCCAAACATGACTATTATATTCCCTCCATTCATATACCGGCATTTCCACTTATTTGCTGGATGACTATATACCAGTAATTTTTGATCAGTCATCACAAACCATGCATCAATTGCTCTCACACAGGAGAAGTAGGCTTTCTACAGATTTTGGCCAGAAATGTTCCCAGAAAAATTGAGGGAGGGAAGAGGAAGAAGATTGAAAAAACATCAGTTTTTGAGGACTAATAGGAGGATTCTGAGTGCTTTGAAAATGATTTAAAAGAAGTAATTCAAACCTCAGGCAAGAGCAATCACACGTCAGTTATTCATGATAGGAGCTCGGTTTTTTTAAAAAAAGAAAATCCACACAAATCTGGAAAAAGATGCTGTTTTTCATCCATTCCGCATGATGAGCCAAGAATACAGGTTGCCCCAAGTACCTCACTTTCAAGTGACCCCTTGAAAAAGCCTTAATTGTTTAATTTTAGAGGATGTGATTTTCTTTGATTTCAGAGTGGAGAAGTTGCTTTTAGAGTATAGGATTTTAACAGGCTGGTGAAGCTCAGTGACGCAGAGCCTTTCCCCAGTCTGATTTGTACTACCTCCTCCCTTCAATAAAGTGGAAAACAAGTCAAAAATTGTCAATGATTCCCCTTTCTGGAGATGTTGCTGGGACCCCTGAAGGGCTTCTGTGGCTTACCAACAAGTTCAAAGAACTGCACTGCAGCTCTGATCTAGAAGAAGGTGCTCAGACTTGCCCTAGGCTATACATTCGGAAAATTTCTTCTGCTTTTGAGGCCTATTTGACTTTTCCGATGTCTTTTCAGAACCAAAACATTTTGATTCCACCAATGGTTCCTTGTCGTACCTCATAAGGGACTGAATTCTCCCCAAATATCTTTCAATCTTGCATCTCCCTGGCTGTGTTTTCATAAGTCATTGGATTCACAAACTAACTAATATGAAGCCAATGCTTGTGTTTGTTTGTTCATAGTTCAGTGTGTTGTGGAAACACCCCAAATTAGATTAATTGCATAAGTCATTGTTAGCAATATAAAACCTGTTGTGTGAACAAAGCCTCCAAGTAGCGTAAGTCTGATCTTTGTGGGAAATCTGCTATTGATTGCTCTTAATTTAGGCTTCCAGCAGTGTTAGAATGTTAGTCATGCCATTACTGTGCCTGCAATAACCCAAAATTCTCTGCTTATTTCAAGCAGCTATTTCTACCCCTTACCAAAAGCTCCTTCCAGAACACATCACAAAAAGTTAATCAGCAATGCAGAGCACAATTCACTACTATGTAAGATGGTTTCCAGCAGTCACTTTGGAAACAAGTGAATGAATTAGTCAGCATTACAATTATGGATCTGCTACTTCTTAGAAGTTTCAAACACAATGCCATATTTTAAAGGCTATGATATATATCTTATTTCATTAGCTTCACCTAAAAAATCATCCATTTAATTTCCTCGAAATAAATACTACAATAGGAGAAAATGGTACAATATTCAATGTTTTCTGAAATATTTCTCCATGTATTTCAAATGTAAACAAATGTAAAGGGGAAAAAATTAATTGATGAGGGTTTCTGTTGTCTCATTATCTTTTAACATGTGAAAATATTATCACCACCCATTCATATAGCATACATTTCCAGTATTTTGTAGTATTTTGCAATCAAAATTTTAAAACAGATTTTACTAATATGCCCAACAATACAATCTCACATTTCAAAGTTGTATGTTTTTTCATTATTTGTTGTTGATTATTGCATGACCACAAGTTGTATTCAAAGAAATTCATCTTTTGTTATTTATAGTACCAACAACTTGCAGTGGTTAAGCCATATGTTTGTAAGTTTTGAGATCTGCACCTTATCAGTAATATCCTTCCTCTTATTAACTCGTATTTCATTACCTTTACTGTCTCATCCACTTTCCCCAGAAATAGTTGATAGACTCATTTTAGTCTCGACCCCAGAGCCTTTTTATTTTTTATTATAAACATTTCTCATTTTACATGGTTTTCTGCTTTTAAAAATATATTCTTTTGAATATGTTTTTCAATAAGTACATTTTCCCATGTAATAAAAATAATACATTGTTTTCTTGTTGGAAGATAGGAAACTGTCTTAGTTTGACTTTGCATACTGTCAGGGTGGAAATTCAGCCCTGTTCCCCTCCTGGGGTAATTGTATTTAATGAGGGATGAACCGTGGTTTTTCCTTTGAAGTATACTTCAAAATTAAGAAAAATAAACCCGAGATATATTCTAAGAAACACATTTTATTGTAAAGAAAATGAAAACAAAACTTACTAGCTAATGATTACATTTAGGCAGTGTTCCTGCCTACCTTCTTGGCAGGCGAACAAAAATAATAATAATGTGGGCATGCATAGTGATACGAGTCAGATCAGTCTACCGTATGTCTTAGAGTTTAAGCACAGCTGGCAAACAAAAAACGCAGTGACACATACATTGCTACCTTATGTTTTTAATCCAGTGGTGGGATTCAACATTTCTTACTACTGGTTCTGTGGGTGTGACTTTGTGAGCACGGTGTGGCTTTGTGGACGTGGCTTTGTGGGCGTGGCAGGAGAAGGTTACTGCAAAATCCCCATTCCCTCCCGACCCCACTAACCTGCTTTCCAGCTCCGTTCTCCTGTTCAGTGCAACAAAAGAAGACCAGCTCGGAGGCTGGGTGGCACCAGGAGAGGGGCCAGCCTATTTGCTGGTTCTCCAAACTACTCAAAATGTCCACTACTGGTTCTCCAGAACCTGTCAGAATTGGCTGAATACCGTCTCTGTTTTAATCCCTTCTCCTGCCCAGTTTATCAGTTTGAGGTTTATTGTCCATAACTAGAGCTACTGTTGAGAACCCAGTGGAAGAAAAATGTCTATGTTGTCCCATATGTATTACTCTTGATTTGAGGCATTTCCTCCACATGCAAATCTGCCAAAACAAAATACTTGCTAGAACAATTTCCTTGCTGATTGTGGACTTGATTGTCAGTCTGGATATCGAAACACAAAAAGAATGAGCTGTGTGAGCAGGTAGCAAATCTTGCAACCAACTTTATGCCAAGAAGAAACCAATGGTATATTTATTCTGAAGTGGAAATCTTTCGTTTCCCCTTAAATTTGGATTTTCTTTTTCTTCCATAACCAGGATACAACATCCGCTTCCTTAACCTTGGCAAGATTTATTTTAATCTGGAGAGGTATTGAAAGGGAAAGTTTAATCTTTTTACTGCTTTTTTTGTCTGTTGTTTACAACACCCAAATCTCATGGGGGGAAAAAAGCAACAATTCTTGGTGTAATAAAAGCCAGTTGACACCTGACTTATTTGCATTCTTTCTTTCTTTTTTTTACTAATTTATTTGTTTCTATATCCTAACCTTCTGATCAAGTGAATATTCAAGGCAGCTCTGCCTGGCACATAAACACTTTCTTACTTTTCTCCTGATGCTTTTCTTAACTGATATAATAGTATTTCCCTGATTATTTTTATGATTTTCTGTCTTCAAAATTTAGTTTGCGATATTTTCCCGGTCTTTGTCTTTTGAATTTAGACAATATTGAGGCATAAGTAATGGTTGAAGACAGGAAATCCATGGTCATATTTCCTGTCCTAAGTCATTTTCTCTGTGCACCTATAAAGCTGTAGGCCTTCCTTATTTAATCTGCATAACTGCTGAAGTGCACAATTATTGGATTTTTAAAAATGGAACTGAAAAGACCGCAAGATCTGACTTTTTCTATAACTATAATGGCATGCAATGGTTTACAGCTTGTGCTCCTTCAAGAAACATCAATGATAAAATGCATGTGGCCTTTCAAACTAGACTTGCCTTCTCTTACCATTAATTCACAGTAATTGCATTATAAATGGAGTGTGTATTCACTCATTCATTCAATGATGCATACTAAATGTACCCCTGCCTAGGTACGATAATTGAGATGTTAGCCTGTGGCAAGAGTGTTGAAAACCAGATTTATTCTGTGGCATAGTTGAAGTTAGGGTTAAGAGCCCTGGTGGCGCAGTGGTTAGAATGCAATATTGTACGCTGGCTCTGCTTTCTCACTGCCAGGAGTTCGATCATAACTGGCTCAAGGTTAACTCAGCCTTCCATCATTCCGAGGTCGGAGAACTCAGATTGTTGAGGGTAATACGGTGACTCTGTAAACCGCTTAGAAAGGGCTGTAAAACACTGTGAAGTGGTATCTAAGTCTAAGTGCTAAGTTAATACCAAGGGGTCAAAATTGGGAGGCAGCCTGCTAGACCAGGCAAAGTCAAAATATGAGCAAGGAACCTGAAACTGGGAAAGCGGGCCAGAATCAAGAATCAGGAGCTCAGAGGAAAAAGAGAAGAGATAACAAGAATTCATAGAATTCTATCACAATGAATCTGCATTTTATTGATGGCTTGACATTCCAGATTCCTTCCCTTAAATCAGCGATGGTGAACCTTTTTTGGCTTGCGTGCCACAAGAGGGGGGAGCGCAGGGGGGGTCGTGTGCGGGCGTGCCGTGCCCATAATGCAACTCACGACCCCCCCAGTGCGCATGCGCGCACAACGCGCGACCCCCCCATTTTTACATGCTTTTTTCGCCCTCCCCAGGCTCCAGAGGCTTTATAGGATCCTGGGGAGGGCGAAAAGAGCCTCCCCCCCCCGGAAGCTTCAGGGACCGTCCGGAGGCTTCCCTGAAGCCTTCGGAACGCTTAAAACCACCCTCCGAGCAACTCAGAAGTGACTTCCGGTTTGCTAGGAGGGTGGTTTTAAGCGCTCCGAAGGCGTCAGGGAAGCCTCCGGATGGTCCCTGAAGCCTTCGGAATGCTTAAAACCACCCTCCGAGCAACCCGGAAGTCACTTGTAGCACGCATGCCATAAGTTTGCCATCACTGCCTTAAATGTTGCCATCGGGTGGGACTTTAGAAGGGTTCTTCTACTGTGGCTACTCCAGCCCTTTAATACAATCCCCACCACTGCCCCGAGATTAGGAAGGCACCCAGGCTATCAGCCTCTTTGGTGAGCTTTCCCCAGCATTGGGTTAGGCTGAAGGGAACCCAGCAAATGTAAATGTGGCATTGATGGGCTGTTGTGGAACCATAATGAGATATGTGATGTTGCTTTTGAGTTTTGTGAGTTTATGTATTCTGGTTTTATGATATGTGTCTGAGCTGCTTTGGATTATCTTGTATAAGATGGGGAGCCATTTAAGGGCTACAAATAAATAAATCAATAAGATGTTATTAATACTTTAGTAGCCTTTCCTCAGCTGAGTCAATTAACTTCCAGCTCAGCTGTTAACATAGGGGGAAACTGCAAAGACCATTTTGCTGGGTTAATGCTGGAGTCAAGAGAGTGCCCGTCAGCTCATGGGCAGCACCTGCCAAGGCAATTCTGGTGAAGTTACTCATGGGGTTTTATGCATTCTGGGGGTTTGGAGCATGAAATTGGGTGGATGTGCCCTTAGAGTCAATGAAGGTCTATAGTTGGCATCAGTAAAGAAACCTGGTTTGGTCTAGACCAGTGGTTCTCAACCTTCCCAATGCCGTGAACCTTTAATACAGTTCCTCATGTTGTGGTGACCCCCAACCATAAAATTGGTGTCTCGGTTCCTAAGACCATTGAAAATATGTGTTTTCCGATGGTCTTAGACGACCCCTGTGAAAGGGTCGTTCGACCCCCAAAGGGGTCCCGACCCACAGGTTGAGAACCACTGATTTAGACAGTTCAATACTTTTGACATATTCCAGCAGAGATAATGAAAGTACTCCTTAGAAAGTAAACTGAGGAAAAGAAGTGATTGCCTCAAGTAGTGAAGGTATTTATATGGAATTTTATTGAGAATAGATCAAATGGCATGTTTATTGCTAATCTTATTAGTCACTTTATTTATTACCTTTCTACACCAGCCGAAACGCTCACAGGAAATTCTGTGGTTTACAAATCAGTGCTTAAATCCATAAACTACAAGTACATAATAAAACGTAGCATAAAAACTTGAACCAATTAAAGCAGCAATATTATGGAACCAAGGATAAAATCAGCAGCACTGAAAGAAGACTGTTGCCTTTCGATGGCATGAAGCATCATAACAATGTTTAGCCAAACGTGATTACCAGTTTCAAGTTTTCTCCATCACCCTCTTTAGTCTTTCTAACCAATGCATAGATTCATTGAAGCGTTAATGCTTTAGTAGAATGGATATAATTTATACCCAGCCAAACGGTAAGAGGCCCAATCGCTATGCTGTTAGACTGATAAGACTGTGACACTGCTAGCCTTTAATGCAACTCAGGGGCAGAATAAGACATCCTTCATAAATTGTTTTAAAATTCAAGTACATAAATATTGGAGTGGTACACAATTTCTGTTGTGTCACTACAGTGATAAAATCTGTCAACTTTTATTTATTTATTGTAATTATTGGCATCCTAACCTATTAAAAAATCCATTAGATTGAAAATATTAAAACACAAAGTTTTAAAACCTTTTTACAAAAACATTCCAAACTTACTCCCAAAGAGCTTGGGTATTTTAGGACAGAGAAGCCCCCAGCTGAGTCTTCCAGACCACCATCGTTGAATTGGTTGACTAATTTTAGATATGTGGTATCTAAATATTTTTTTCCCCAAAGATTCCTGTTCTCTGAAATGACGCAAGCTGTGTAATGCTATCTTACTAATATTTTATACCCTTTTCATATGTAGTTGAGCTACCAGATTTACAACGTGGTAGCACAGCCAAGGGTCTTTGGGGTTTAAGATATGGAGAGATGACATGCATTACAGAGAAGTGCCTCCCTATGCTTCAAGAATTAGAGCATAATTTACATTAGATATGTAATGAGAGCCTTTTTTGAATACCTTCCCTGAGTCTCATCCATTACCCGTTGCATGGTACCATGTTTCCCCGAAAATAAGACAGGGTCTTATTTTCTTTTGACCCCCAAATAAGCACTTGGTCTTATTTTTGGGAGGTCTTATTATTTTTGAGGTGCAGGAGGCAACGAACGTGGTCACCTCATGGCTGCTGCTGTGTTGCAATATTTTTGGGGAGGGCTTATTTTAGCGCATGCGCTCAAAAGTCCGATTGGGCTTATTATCGGTGGAGGTCTTATTTTCAGCTCTGGTCATAACTCTCTCTCTCTGCTTTTTAGCAATGAAATATAGTGTTCTAAAGAAATCTAGGGTTCCAAACATGTGACACACTACATAAATGTGTCTTTATATTATTTCAGTGAAAAGCATTCTCAAAAATTCAGTCAAGAGCAATGTATGGATATCAAAGAAGGATACCTGCAGTAATGCTTTCCTTTTCTTTCATTTACCCACTTAGCTCTGCCAATGTCTTAGTTTCAGTGGAGCAAATGTAGGGGTATCAGTATTGGGTACAGCTGTGCCTCAGAAAACAGAATACTTTTGCAAGAATAAATTCTAGGAGTGGAAAGGTTAGGCGGCTTCCCTTTTCTTCCTGCTCTTGATCACCATTGCGTGCTTTTTTTTAAAAAAAATGAAACTATTGGTAAACCAATTTTACAGCTTCTTATCACAGTGTAGTTTTTGGTGTGCAAGACCATTAAATTCCTGAAGCAGACTTAAGATGGTTGACACTGTTTCAGTTAAAGTCATTGGATGGTTCGGAACAGTCCAAATCACCTTCTCCAACCCGCTGGCTTCTAGTTATGCTAAGACTACATTTCAGAATTGCCAGTCAGAACCGTGATTTAGCACAGCTTTCCTCTCCAACCCTTCAAGCAGAAACCTTTCTCGCGGATGCCAAGGACAGAAGCTGAGATCTTTGGCATGCGGAGCAAGTGAAAGTGCCCAATATCAATCCTACGATGAATATTTCATGTTGACTTCCATCTGATGGTGTTACACTCTTGTAGATGTTCATGTGGGAATACGTCTAAATCAATTCAAGGGGACTTCAAGAGAGGTAGGGGGTACAACATTGTCTGTGACAGCAGCAGCATTAGCCTCACTCTCTAAAGTTGGTTCTTTGATCAAAGAATTGTACCTATTTTGGTTTTTCTCTCCATCAGACCTGCCTTTCCTCCTCCTCCTCCTCCTCCTCCTCCTCCTCCTCCTCCTCCTCCTCCTCCTCCTCCTCCTCCTCCTCCTCCTCCTCTTCTTCTTCTTCTTCTTCTTCTTCAAACAAAAATCCTTTTCTGCTCTGCCAAATAGGCAGAGTCAACATGGCAAGCAGTTTATTTTGCTTATAGATGCACTCTTCAGCACAAGAAAGAGCCATGAATATTTAACACTGCCTACATCGTCATCTTCCAAGTAGTATTCCACTCAAGTGAATAACCAGCAAAAACATCTATGGCCGTGATGGCGAACCTATGGCATGCGTGCCACAAGTGGCACGCGGAGCCATTTGTCAGGGCACGCGAGGCGCTGCCCTGTCAACTGGCCAGCTGAGTTCACCTTTTTAAAAGCTATTTTTCGCCTTCCCCAGGCTCCAGAGGCTTTATAGGAGCCTGGGGAGGGCGAAAAGAGCCCCCCGCCCCCCCGGAGGCTTCAGGGACCATCCCTGAAGCCTTCGGAACGCTTAAAACCACCCTCTGAGCAAACCGGAAGTGACTTCCGGGTTGCTCGGAGGGTGGTTTTAACCGCTCCGAAGGCTTCAGGGACCGTCCGAGGCTTCCCTGATGCCTTCGGAGCGCTTAAAACAACCCTACGAGCAACCCTGAAGTCACTTCCAGTTTGCTCGGAGGGTGCTTTTAAGCGCTCCGAAGGCTTCAGGGAAGCCTCTGGACAGTCCCTGAAGCCTCCGGAGGGCCTCCGGGGGGTCGGGGGAGGCTCTTTTCACCCTCCCCAGGCTCCTATAAAGCCCCTGGAGCCTGGGGAGGGCAAAAAAAAATGTAAAAATGGGGGGGTCACGTGTTGTGCACGCATGCGCACTGGGGGGGTTGCGCATTGCATTATGGGTGCGGCACGCCCGCACTCGACCCCCCTGTGCTCCCCCCACTTGTGGCACGCGAGCCAAAAAAGGTTCGCCATCACTGATCTATGGGAACATAAAGGGGGAGATGAAAGTATATACTAAAATGACATCTGTTTTTCCTAACAGAATTCACAGCACAAAACTGCAACCATTAGTTTTTGTCTTCTGCCCTATGAACTCAGCATCCAGGTGGGCAGGAAAGGTCACCTCCAGACATCCCTCATGGGGGTTTCAGATCATTCAGTTTTCAACACCCAACCCCCCCCCCAAAGGTAATTAGGGTCTCTCTGTCCATTTTTCTTTGGGAAGTCAGGTAACCAAGACAGTTTGGCAGCTATTGCTTTTGATGAGGTGTGTGTGTGTGTGTGTGTGTGTGTGTGTGTGTGTGTATGACCAGTTCTGGAGAACCTGTAGCGGAAATTTTGAGTAGTTCGGAGAACTGGTAAATACCACCTCTGACTGGCCCCGCCCCCATCTATTCTCTGCCTCCCGAGTCCCAGCTGATCGGGAGGGAATGGGGATTTTGCAGTAACCTTCCCCTGCCACACCCACCAAGGCATGCCCATCAAGCCATGCCCACCAAGCCACACCCACTGAACCGGTAGTAAAAAAAAATTGAATCCCCCTCAACCATCTAAATTCATATCTGGAAACAAAATAGTGCACCTGGTGAAATTTTCACCTGAAATAACCAGTGACGTGCGGTGAGGTTTATGACTGGTGAGGCTGGTGACGTCATCAGCGTGAGCCGCGGTCCCCTTCATGTTGACTCAGGAAGGAGGGGAATGGGACCACGTCAGCATCCCTCCTGCGCACACCCCATTCCCCGCCTTCCTAAGTCAACATGAAGGGGACCACGGAGCGTGCTCCGCGGGACCGTGGCTCACGCTCCGTGATCCGCTTCATGTTGACTTAGGAAGGCGGGGAATGGGACGTGCGCAGGAGGGAGGCTGAGGCTAGAGGAGCCTCCTGCACATGTGGTCCCATTCCCCTCCTTCCTGACTCCTGAGTCAACATGAAGGGGACCACGGAGCGCTCCCATTCCCGACCATGTGTGCAGAAGGCTCTTCAGCGCCTTTTCCCTTTTCCCTTTTTAAAAAAATTTTCATGATGAGAGCGGTGAGGCTCTGCTTCCCCTGCCTCCCCTGACCGCACGTCCCTGGAAATAACAATGAATGATCACTGTTCCTTTATCCACAAATATAGATCCTGATCTATTTTAACTTTAAGAGAATGCAGAATAGACTGTTCATCCTTTGATTCCTTCAAATCCTTCTCAGAATCCCAGGGCATGCTTGCAGTTCTGGAATTTGCCTTAGTTACAAGAACTCTAGGCGTTCTTGCTTTGTTTTGAATTTATTCAACTCGTACCCAGGGTGCCATGTCATAGAGGAAAACTTCCTAAAGGTTCAGCAGTCTGTGATTTGTAACACTCTTTTTTTTAAAAAGGGCCAATATTTTAAGTTTAAAAAACAAAGAACCCGTTGGCTATTTTGAATGGTGTTGGCTCTGCAATCCAGTGGCATAATAATTATGGAGCTGAAAGAAATTATGGTTCCCTCTTCGTGCCATTCAAAGGCCTGTATTGCTGGGAAATCCAGACAGTGGCAAAAGAAAAAAAAATACTCCTTTTGGAGGCACAGCTAGAATTATCTTTCTTTCTGTTTTCAAACCAAAGGAGAGAGGAAAAGTGGGAGTGTAAGACACCTGCCCCCTTCAGCTTTAAAAGGAGAAGCAGAAGAATATAGTCATAAAAACATAATAGACTAAAAAAACACTGGATAGGCACAGAGCTGGAAAAGACCTCTGAGCTCACCATGAATGTGGTCAGGAGCAGCTGTATTTTCGAGGGCAAGTGGAAACCTTACGCATGGGAGAAACTGAAAGGGGAGAATGAAACATGGGCAGACAGGGCTCTACAGTTGCCAAAGGGCCATTCCAGCTTTGAATAGCCTGTTGGCACTTCACTGCCAATAGAGTGAGGTCACATAAAACAACGCTAGAAGAAGATGGGGGCGAATATTAAATATTAATATCATTTGATGCGATTGTCAGCCATTGAATTTTGGCACATAGCAATCCTTTTCAGAACAGCACCTCATTCAC
>NC_138548.1:244807797-244925297 GCF_964273705.1 Natrix helvetica
TGGAGATACACAAAATGCTGATGGATACTACTTTTCACTTGACATTATGTGAGCTGAGCAGCTGACAAAGGAGAATACTTCAATTAGCCAGGGCACAACCACCCGTCTTACTGAATTTTTCAGCTGCTGCCACAGCTTCGGCAGTAAACATACAATAATACAATAATACAATAGTAGAGTTGGAAGGGACCTTGGAGGTCTTCTAGTCCAACCCCCTGCCTAGGCAGGAAACCCTATACCGTTCCAGACAAATAGCTATCCAACATCTTCTTAAAGACTTCCAGTGTTGGGGCATTCACAACTTCTGGAGGCAAGCTGTTCCACTGATTAATTGTTCTGTCAGGAAGTTTCTCCTCAGTTCTAAGTTGCTTCTCTCCTTGATTAGTTTCCACCCATTGCTTCTTGTTCTGTCCACAGGTGCCTTGGAGAATAGCTTGACTCCCTCTTCTTTGTGGCAACCCCTGAGATATTGGAACACTGCTATCATGTCTCCCCTAGTCCTTCTTTCTCTTAAGCTAGACATACCTAGTTCCTGCAACCGTTCTTCATATGTTTTAGTCTCCAGTCCCCTAATCATCTTTGTTGCTCTTCTCTGCACTCTTTCTAGAGTCTCCACATCTTTTTTACATCGTGGCGACCAGAACTGAATGCAGTATTCCAAGTGTGGCCTTACCAAGGCATTATAAAGTGGTATTAACACTTCACGTGATCTTGATTCTATCCCTCTGTTGATGCAGCCTAGAACTGTGTTGGCTTTTTTGGCAGCTGCTGCACACTGCTGGCTCATATTTAAATGGTTGTCCACTAGAACTCCAAGATCCCTCTCACAGTTACTACTATTGAGCACGGTACCACCTATACTGTACCTGTGCATTCCGTTTTTGTTGCCTAAATGTAGAACCTTACTCTTTTCACCATTGAATTTCATTTTATTAGATAGTGCCCAATGTTCAAGTTTGTCAAGATCCTTCTGTATCTTAAGCCTATCTTCTGGAGTGTTGGCTATTCCTGCCAGCTTGGTGTCATCTGCAAATTTGATGAGTTCCCCATTTATTCCCTCATCCAAATCATTGATGAAGATGTTGAAGAGTACTGGGCCTAAAACAGAGCCTTGGGGTACTCCACTGCATACTTCCCTCCATGTAGATGCAGTTCCATTGAGGACTACATGTTGAGTGCGGTTGGTCAGCCAGTTATGAATCCATCTGGTGGTGATGCTGTCTAACCCACATTCTTCTACTTTATCTAGTAGTAGGTTATGGTCTACCTTATCAAAAGCCTTACTGAAGTCCAAGTAAACTATATCAACGACATTCTTCTGGTCCACTAGTTTTGTCACATTATCAAAGAATGCAATAAGATTAGTCTGGCATGATCTGTTTTTGACAAATCCATGTTGATTTTTGGCTATTACTTTGTTTGCTTCTAGGTGTTCGCAAATTCGTTGCTTGATTATTTTTTCCAGAATCTTTCCTGGTATTGAGGTCAGGCTGATAGGTCTGTAGTTTCCTGGATCTATTTTTTATCTATTATAAAATAAGACATATGGAAGGAATAAAAGCGGAAGTTCCAGCAAGGTGAAGAGGTCTAAGGCTGACCAACTAGGTGAGAAGTACCAATAACGCATCTGAGCATTCAGGCTTTGCAATGTCCAGCACATTGACAAACTGAGGTGTTCTTTGTAAGTGGGGAAAACAGCCACTCCTTCCTTGATCCAATTTCAGTTTCCCTCCAGCAGTAGAGAACATTAATGTTTCTTTTATGTTTTTATCATTGTTGATATGAACCACCCAGAGATAAGGCAGACATGTAAGTTTCATAAATAAGCCAGCCAACAAACAATCTAGATCACGGGTGTCAAACTTTCCGCATCACATTGCTGTCACATGATGTTTTGCAACATTTCCCCCATTTGCGGAGCTGGGCATGGCCTGCGCATGACGCATTTGGCCATTGCGCCACCAGTTTGACACCCCTGATCTAGACCAAGGTTTCTTAAAATGTGGTCCTAGGATCCATCCAAGTCTCTCTCAAGGGGCCGTAATATCAAAATTATTTGCCAGCCTAGGTTGAAAAGTAATAGTACTAAAATCCCATTAAAACAATTGTGAGAAGTACTAGCAACAGCAAATACATCTATCTATCTATCTATCTATCTATCTATCTATCTATCTATCTATCTATCTGTTATATTTGATGAGAAAGAGAGAGGAGGGAGATAGATAGATAGATGATAGATAGATAGATAGATAGATAGATAGATAGATAGATAGATAGATAAACTATTTTGGGATGCTCCCTAATTTTTAAAAGTGGAAAGAGGTCTCAAAAGAAAAAAAAATGTTTAAGAAACCCTGATATAAGCAATGACTGGGATCACATGTAGTATGCTTGGTTTTAGCTCAACATACAAGACAGTTGTAGTTTATTCATGGTTAAGTAAACCATGTGAATAGCAATAGCATTTAGACTTATATACCACTTCACAGTGCTTTACAGCCCTCTTTAAGGGGTTTACAGAATCAGCATATTTTCCCCAGCAAACTGGGTCCTCATTTTACCCAGATCAGAAGGATGGAAGACTGAGTCAACCTTGAGCTGGTCAGAATCGAACTGTCGAACTGCTGGCAGCAGTCAGCAGAAATAGCCTGCAGTACTGTATTCTAATCACTGCACCACCACAGTTCAGCAATGTCTGAGGGCCCACAGTAACAACTGAGCAAAGGTTACCTTTTATTGAAAAAAATGATGAGCAAAGCTTCCTGGGTCTTAAAATGAGAATGAAAGTATGAAAATGTTTCATGTCCTATCAGACTCTAGGCCAAAGCTGAAGGTCTGTATCGTATTAGTAAAATACAAGCAGAATAGATCAAAGTAACCCATGGTAGGAATACTTATACATTCTAAAAAATAATAATAAATCAAGATGTAGCATAGGGTATAAAAAAAACAGGGCAATACTTTATTTTAGTTTATGCATTAAGCTAGAAGAGTCCTACTCTATTTAATCCAACATATAGCACAATGTAGCATCAAATCATGAAAGAGAATTTGTCCATTGAACCACTACAAATATGAAACTTTCTTAACATTCTTAGTCTAATCCATTTTCTTCTTTCTTCTGCTACTAAACAAAATTAACCAAGTTTTACATGATGGAGAAGAGTTATTTTCCAACTTCAAGTAGGCCTCTATTGAACTATCCAAATTTACATGCATCATATAATCACCCATCATATAATCATCATATAATCACCCAGCAGAGCTTTCAAGGTAACAAATATTTACTGAATCCTTGATTCTTTCCTTCTAGACAAATAGATTTGCCTAGTGGAACAATTGCAAACATTATGCAAAGTGAAGAAAACAATACTACTAATTATTTTTCTCATTGTTTCCTCATGGCTGCAGAAGTTTCTTAGGGACTGTAAGTAACTGTCAGATAAACACTGGGGTAACTGACTGGAAAAAAAATTCCCTCTCTCCCCATTAATTTTGCTCGCAATATCTTGTATTCCTATATAGAGTACCAATTAAGAGTTCTCTACACAGTATATTTTTAAAGAAGTCTTTTAAAGATTTTACATACCCATCAAAATATAAAATGCAAACGTATACATTGCTTAAGTCTTTGGGATCATTGACGTGTCTCAGAAGAGCTTCTCAATTTAATAAGTTCCACTTCAAATACACCTCCCTAGGCTTCTTACTGATATAGGTGGCCAAACATGGAGTGCCACTGACGGCAGTATTTGTCCATTGGAGCATTCTCCCCAGACTGAGTTCAATCCCTTTTCATGCTTAGATGAACATCTGGGTTTTTTAAAAAAAATAATTTATTCAAGCTTCTTAGTTTCCATTAGAAACTATTTTTAAAATATCCCTGACCTTTTCATTGGTAGTTGCAATCTGAAAAGGACATTGAAACCATTCTGGGGGCAAGAGAACACACAATGCACAAGCAACAGGGAAGCAGACATGTCAGGCTAGCATTCTAACAGCCTCCAATTGCAAGGCCACTACATCCCGGAAGTTCAGGAATGATACTGTTGGAAGAAATGTTCTTCTGGGTTTAGTGGGGAGAAAGACGCTGGAAACATGGAGACTGCTTGGAAAGATGGTTATTAATGGTGGACAGGATCACATGCCTTGAAGATCTTGAAGAAAAAGGGAAGAGATGCTGAGAGACCCTGAGTTTTATACCCTCTCTTGGCCCCTACCTTGGAGCTTCCTGTTCCTGTGTAAGAAATTTATTCCGATTGGTAGTCAGACTCCCAGGGGGCGGGGGTCTTAGCTAACTTTGTAGGCTGTCTGTCGTTTGAGTCCCAAGCTTGATTGAGCTGTTGCTGGGTGATGATGTAATGAAAGGACTTTGGGATTCCTATTATGGCTCTGCCTGAAGGAGGTAGATGTTTGTTATGTAAAATAGACTGGCTCAGGCCTTAATGGCCCATTGACAAAAGGAGGGGGTGAGTTTCTTCCTCCCTTTTAGTGGGAATATTCTGTCCTTGTAATATTTCCTAAAATATTTCTAGGAGAGGGGTGGGTGCTAACTTCCTACAGTACCATGTAAAACTAGAACCATAAATAAAACAGCAGTGCTTAAGCTTCCCTTCATGCCATCCGTTTCAGAAGTAGAGCCTCTGGATACCAGTGACAGTAGCGTTTTCAAGGCTAGTCCTTATGTGAGAGAAGGAAACTCTTAAAGGCTTTTAAGCACCTATTCAAGCCAAATCTTTTGGAAGCCCCATCTTCCTTGCATGGAAATAGCCCAGTTTTCCTTTTGGGTTCTTGAATATGGGAATCTACAGCCCAAAATGATTCCTGATGCATAGCTTAATCAAAAGGACTGTGGGATTCCTATCACGGGCCTATGGGAATCCTCCATGGCCAACTCGCCATGGCCAATTGACTACGGGACAATTCGCTGTGAGACAAGAGTTACACTAATATCAAAGAAAGGGTGGAATAAAATCGTTAAAGAAAGGATGCGAAAGGAGAGACGGAATGAAATGTGAATGACAAAAATTAAAATATTGTTTTATTTATTTTGAATAATTAAATTGAATTGTTCAATTGTCCTACGGCAAGATGGCCATGGCGAATTGGCCGTGGCAAGTTGGCTGCAGCGAGTTGGCTGTGGCACATGGTCCCATTCCATCCCATCACAATGTTAGGCATGTAAGGAGACTTTTTCTTGGGATGCTATAGAGTTCCAAGCTTATCTACCTTCCTTCCTTCCTCTCTTCCTCATTAAATATTGCTTTCTGTATAAAGCACAGGGGAGTTGTTTGCATATAATGGTACTGTACTATGTTATTACAATTACTCTGACCGAAAGACCTGACCTGAGAGCCACAACACTATTTTTCACTAGCATTGCTTTTCAGTCAACAAAACAATGATTAAGGACAGTTCTCTTTCATCCCATTCCAGTAGGAATTACTGTATGACAAAGAAGTCTTGCTCATAAAAAATTATCCTGTTCCGTACTTTAGCATTACATCTTGTTCCATTATTTTAGCGTTACATCCAGATTTGTTCTATATAAAATAATAGCACATGAAATGAACTTGGATGGGACTCCAAACAGGTTCATGAACGATTCCTTCCCAGGGGTGGGTTCCGGCAGCCACTACTGCTGGTTCACACATGGGCGCTTCGCACGCATGCGCAGTACAATAAGAATTGTTCTGTGCATGTGCAGAACTGAAAAACAAGATGGCAGCGCCTATGGCGCTGCCCAGAGAACCAGTTTGGGGGCGTGGCAGGCCTGGGTCACTCAGGTTCCAGCAACCCAAGCCGCCAAACCACTACTGGCTCGGGCAAACCGGTCCGAACCGGTAGGAACCCACTACTGTTCCTTCCTCCTCCTTCAAGCTGGGGTGCAAATGTCAGAATAATGAAAGGTCATGTTAAACTGAACTAGGGTCCTTTACCCATCTAAAACAATTCCCCAAAAGAATCAACACGAATACCAGGGAGCTGGTTTTCAATGGTCTTCCTCCAATTCAAGAATAAATTCAATTCCTACTACTACTTTAGGATCACATTTTGCAAAATTTGGTTTGCCATGATATCTAAATAGGGAAAACAGAAGCCCTCAATCTAATCCCAGAGGTAATCTGTACACTTTTGTAGCTTCTACCAGCATTTGTGGACTCAATAGATAGGTAGGTAGGTAGGTAGGTAGGTAGGTAGGTAGGTAGGTGTAGTGTAGGTGTAGGTGTAGGTGTAGGTGTAGGTGTAGGTGTAAGTGTAGGTGTAGATATAGATATAGATATAGATACAGATATAGATAGTCCACAAATGCTGGTAGAAACTACAAAAGGATAGATAGATAGATGATAGATAGATAGATAGATAGATAGATAGATAGATAGATAGATAGATGATAGATAGATGATAGATGATTGATAGATAGATAGATGTTGCATTTTTGCTGATAAATAAATAAAGGGAGACTAGTATAGATCTATTTCAAGCTATTTAGCTCTCATCAGCTAGCCATACCCTTACTGGGAATCGAACCACATACAATAATAATAATAATAATAATAATAAGTTTGAATTTATTAGCCGCTCCCTTTCCAAGTAGGACTCGGGGCGGCGTACAATGGGGCATATAAAACACAGAAAATATATAAAAACACATAGGCGTACATACAGAACATACATACAGATACACAAACACGGACTCGAACTCGGAGGAGGTAGACAATTTACATCATATAGACAGTTAAAAAACCCGCATTAAGATACCCCAATTATAAAAACCCCATATAGAATTAAAATTTCACGTTTAAAATACAATTTAAAACCAGTTAGGAGGAATAAGAATAATTACGATTGAGCCAGGCCAGATAATTGAAAGAGGTGGGTCTTCAGCTGAACACGGAAGGAGCGGAGATCGGAAGTAATCCTGATGTCACGGGGGAGGTCATTCCACAGGGCTGGGCCCACCACAGAGAAGGCTCTGCTCCTGGGTGTCGCCCCCCGGCACTGTTTGGCGGACGGCACCCGGAGAAGTCCCTCTCTGTGTGAGCGAATTGGTCGTAGGGATGTGTGAGGCAGGATGCGATCCTGCATATAACTAGGCCCTGTGCCATGGAGCGCTTTAAAGATCATAATCAAAACCTTGAAACGCACTCGGTAGACCACAGGAAGCCAGTGCAGCTCGCGCAGGAGAGGTGTTACAGGGGAGTATCTAGTCCTCCCCATAATCACCCGCGCGGCCGCGTTCTGGACCAACTGTAGTCTCCGAGTGCATCTCAAGGGAAGCCCCTTGAGATGCACACACACACACACACACACACACACACACACACACACACACAAAATAGACTTTTCAATGTCCAAACGTAGCCATCCTACAAAAATAGAACATGTATCAAAAATTCAATTTCCAAGTTACCGGTTGAGAAAACAAATCCTAAAGCACCTGTCTAAGATATTCTGTGAAAGCAATGCTGCATATCTAGAGACATCTTTAGTTTGCAATAAATCCTTTTATTGAGATATCTATGGGCCAAAGGGATGCCCTGCGCATTCCTCCCTCCATCTCTCTCTTGCTGTTTCCCAGTTGTATACTTACAAAGCTTTGCTCATAAAATTAAATTGATTTTATTCCTCCCCGTACACAGTGCAAACAAAGGCATAAAAGAGGTATGACTCTTTGGTATAAAGAACAGACTCTTTAATCTTTGGATACTTACGTCGGGAATAAGTTCCATTCAACACAAGGGAGCACCAACTGTTGAGAAACATGCACAATATTGTACACAAGAAGAACGGGATTCTTGTGTACAATGAAAGTCACATAATCCATATTTAAATTAGATGAAACCGGGGGGGGGGGGAGTCAGAAAGTCTCCTTGAACAATTAGAGGTATAGGATACTTACAATGAATGAAGCATTTCTGGATAAAATGATAGCTCTTTTATCAAGCAAAATATATTAAGTTCTGCAAGCAAATAAAGTGCTCTCCCTCACTGTGCAGATCCCCCTTAATTCCCTCCAGCACAGCTGCAGGCCTATCAAGTTTTACATAATTCATCCAAAAGAGAACACTTTGTAAACAATCTTTTCATCCAAAGCACACCAGCAAACACCAATTTGAAAAAGAAAAAAAAAACCAATTCAAAACTTCAAAATGGCAACATGGGAGCAAATACCTTTTGAAGCATCGGAGTGAATCATCCCCGACTTGCTTAGCTTAGCACTTAGCAATATTTGAACGGAGAATGCAATTAATATCTTAGGAACAATGAATAAACAAAGAACATTACTGAATGCAACTGAAACAGGAGCAGCACAGCCAACATGGTCTCCTTTCTAAAGTCTGTTGGCCAATAGATCAATCTTTGAAGAGAGCTTGGGGTACAAGATATTTTTGCATTCTACCGATATGGTAAATCCACCTTGGTTTTTGGCATTATATGAGCAATCAATGGCCACAAGGGATCTAAGTCCAGCCCATCTTGAATTCCTGTGACTCTTAAGTACCGCCAATTTGCTTGGGACGTTAATAGCTCAGATTCTTGTACAGAGGTTAAGCTTATAATAATTTTTTATATCCATTTGAACTGCCTGGATCTCTGATTTCCCTGGTGCTCGATATTAAGACAATACTCCAAGTCTGGAATTTGGCCAATTTAGACTGCCATCTTATCACCCTCCCGCTGAGCAACTCTGAAGCCAGGATGAAACATGGTGTAATTGGGAACCTGTTGGCAGCTTCACTCTTCTGCTGCACCCAGGGTAGCTCATTTTTGGGGCAAAAATGCTGGTCCCTTTTGAGGAACCTGAAACTGCAGCTACTGCTGTGCCAGGGA
The DNA here is from genome assembly GCF_964273705.1 of Natrix helvetica. Lineage (NCBI taxonomy): Eukaryota > Metazoa > Chordata > Lepidosauria > Squamata > Natricidae > Natrix > Natrix helvetica. The sequence continues at coordinate 244,816,633 of NC_138548.1, forward strand.
GATGCAGGTGAATGTCCACAGTGAATTTCCCCCATGAAGTCAAGCACATTTTCACATCCCTGAGTGGCTGAGAACCACAGCAATTCAAGACCTAATGTAGCTGAAGGATGCCGGGCTACAGAAGACCATTTTTTTTAATATAATGCATTTTTCTTTCTTTTCTAATAATCCAGTGAAAGAGTACAAATTTCTGCATGAAATGCTGCCTTGCCCTTTATTTCTGACACATCTTTCTTACGTCTAAAGCACAAGTGCCTTTCCAACCAATGCATCTCCCTCAGGGTTTGCAATTATGTGCGATGTTAGGTTTTAATGGCTTTTAGTAAAAACCATCCATGTAATATACATTTTTTTTTTAAAAAATAGGGTTTGATATGCTCCCCTGTAATCCAGGAAGCTGGGGGAAATTCCTTGGTTTATTCTACATAATGTAGATAATGTCTTTTGGTCCTGTCTGCAGTTTTTCCAATATCTTTTATAGTGCCTTGCAATATAGACAATGATGTGCACTGAACAAGAGTTATCTGAGCCCGTCTTTCGTGCTCTTTGAACATCTTCACTTCGGTTTGGTCTTTTGGTTTCTCTGATCTGACTGTTTGAATGAAATGTTAAGTGGAACAGATGGCCCTGGATCTTCCTGTTGCCTGCTTGGCCAACCACTGTCATTCGCCTGCTGGTTTCTCACAGCCAAAACCAATCCTTTATTCTTTCCCATAGCATCTGCCACAAAGAGATATGTGCATATGAGGCACATGGGCTGTGTCAAGGTTTTCAACACTTTCCTCCACAATGGATCTGCTGATGGAAACGTCACATATCGTTCCCAGTAGCTGCCAGAGTCCAAAACACCATGGGGACCTTGAACTCAATTGCATAAAAGGGGATGATAATTCATCCTTCCTATGCTGACAGCTCCACAAAACTCATTTAATGCAGTTTAGCAGAGAAACACTTCCCTTGACAATTTAAAATTGTCAACAACTCAAGATTCCACAAGGAAGGCCTTGCCAGTAAGTTACAGAAAAGGATTTTTTTCCCCCCTGCTCTTTTTGGAAAAAAAATTAAAAGGTTACAGGAATATCCAAACTCCACAGAATTTGACAGTTGAAAATCAGCCCTGAATGCATTATGAGGAATCCAGTCAACAGAATGTGTTTAAGATAAATTTCCAGTGACAATGTCACTCTGTGGGAATCTTTTCATCCAACAGAAAAACTCTGCTGGAAGAAGAAAACAATCTTAGCAATTCCCTTTCCCCGAAATTCTCTGTATAGTGTCCACTTTCTGAATCTGCTCTGATGGGTTGTTTTTACTTCAACAGAATAACCTAACAGAGTTGGAAGGGACCTTGGAAATCTTTCAGTCCCCTGTTCAGGCAGGAAATCCTAAACCATTCAGGCAAATGGTTGGCCAATCTTTTCTTAAAAACCTCCAGTGTTGGAGCATTCACAACTTCTGAAGGCATTCCACTGATTAATTGTTCTTTACTGTCAGGAAATTTATCCTTATTTCTAGGTTTCGTCTCTTCTTGATTAGTTTCCATCCATTGCTTCTTGCCCTGCTCTCAGGTGCTTTGGAGACTACGTTGATCCCCCATCTTCTTTGTGGCAACCCCTTAGATAATGGGACACTGCTATCATGTCACCCCTAGTCCTTCTTTTCATTAAACTAGCCTTACATTCTTCATATGTTTAGAGTTGTGAGTTATCCCAGATCAGTGAGACAGGTAAGCAGAAGCTACGGTAGAGGGAAAATGAACTTTCCCCTTCTGAACTTTCCATTTTTACCACTAAGATTTTTTACATTGGAACTCCTCTGACAGAAGATTTTATTTTATTTATTTTTTCAACAGAATAAAAGTTGGGTCTAAACCATTGGGTGCTTTCTTGGGGTGAAATTTTGAAAAAGTGTTGAATTACTGATACCAAGACTAAAACCATTTCATATTAGTCGTCTTCTCCTTTTACTCTTCCCTACCTTCATGTTACAAAAAGCTGCAACAAATAAGATCAAAACAACGACCAGGAGAAACATCATGTGTCTCTGGAATCTAGACCAGATCTAATTCACAAAGTGGGCCAGATCACATGTACCTTAGGCTTGTTTTTAGGACGCTTGACATTTCATTACAGATTCTTAAATGTATATGTAATGGATCTTATGTATGTCTGGCAGTAGCTTCCAAATGCATTCGTGTACAGTAAAACAGGATGCATGCATTTTTCTATTCGCTCTACATTTATAGAGGAATTAGTTAAGTAACTGATGAAAAATAAATTGAGTAACTTATTTCTATGAAGACATCTATAATATTAAATTGTGAAGTAGATCAAGTTTACCTAAAATGTTCCTCCATTTAAAGCTCTTTTAAAAAATTATGGGAGTGGAGAAATTTAACTTGCTAGCTTTTGCAAACTAGTAACATACTTAACTATAAATTAGGAGTGCTGCAGCTTTGGTGATTTTGGGATACTAATCCAGATGGCCAGGAACAGAGATTGAATGATTCATGCCCTTATCACCACTTCATTACACTTCTACAATGTACTCTACATGGGTTTACCTTTGAAGACCCTTTGGATGTCCTATTGGTCCAAACTGTGCTGGAGTGCATTAATCACTATGAAATATTATACTTATCTTGGAGGGACTGACTGGTTACCAATAGGCTTCTGGATACAATTCAAAGTGCTAGTGTTGAGTAATAAAACTATGTGGCTTGATGCCTCAGAACCTACAGGACTACCTACTCCAGCAAGAGACATAATCCATACAAAGAGGTCTGCCCAGGAGAATCAGTTTGTGATATCCCAGAAAGTCCTGCTTTTCCATCATGGCCACTCTATTCTGGGACAGCTGAAATGAACTTCGCAGACATTTTCCAGATACCTTTTTCTAGAAGTTTTGAAAGACTAAGGTTTTCTCAAAGGCCTTTGAGAAATGACTGTGGTCAGCATTATTTGGGCACCCTTTGTTTTCTACTATTAGGCATGGTCACCATTGCTATGGCTGAGTAGTGTGTTTTAAATATTATATTGTAGACATTTCTTTTTAACTTTTTGTATATTGTAGCCCTTCATGAATTTAGAAAATTTGATGGAAAATACATTGGATGGATCAATCAATCCAGAATTCACCATAGATGATTAATAACAATTCTTGCTCTCTAGTCAATAAACAAAATTCTATGCTGTCTGAAGGTAATTTTTGTTGGGTCTTGGACAGGTAACTCTACACCCAAACAGCTATTGTTCAGAGACAGATTTAAATTAGCCTCCCCAGTTCCTACTTCTACCTGGAAGCAATTTATCCACAGCAGCTTAGCTTGGAAATAGGTGATGATTTTATGGCAGTATACTGTCAAGAATCTTCTGTACTGGGGGCAATCATTTATATTTCAGAATGTTGAACTCTTTTGGTCTAAGAAAATTCTCAATCATCCAGATCATGGTTGTCCCAAAGGTGCTTTTGCAAAGGGCAACTGACTTTCTTGGGGTTTTTTTCCTTGAAAATATGAAGTTTCAAGAAAAGAAAGTAAGTCCAGTAGCCCTTTGGAAAATCATCTGTGAAATCTTGATGTTATTTGGTTTTACGTTTGCACAAGAATCTTCAAGAAGTAGCTATACAATCAGAAATTGTGGGAAGTTATTTGGCAAGAGGCAACCAATAACATCACCCTGCCAACAAAAGTGTGTATAGTCAGGGCTATGGTTTTCCCAGTTGCAATGTATGGCTGTGAAAGTTGGACATAAGAAAGGCTGAGCACCAAAGAATTGAGACCTTTGAAGTATGGTGTTGGAGAAAACTCCTGCAAGTCTCTTGGACTACAAGGCAATCAAACCAGCCAGTCCTAGAGTAGATCAACCCTGACTGCTGTTTAGAAAACCAGATCCTGAAGATGAAACTTAAATACTTTGGCCACCTAATGAGAAGGAAGGATTCACTGGAGAAGAGCCTAATGCTGGGAAAGATGGAGGGCAAAAGAAGAAGGGGACAACAGAGAATGAGGTGGCTGGATGGAGTCACCGAAGCAGTACGCATGAGCTTGAATGGACTCCAGAGGATGGTAGAGGATAGGAAGGCCTGGAGGAACATTGTCCATGGGGTCATGATGGGTTGGACACAACTTCGCAATTAACAACAACAATAAACTAATAACTAACCATTTTTTCATATACCAAGTAAGACATAGATGTGCCTCAACCATTCCAATCTTGCAACTGGTAATACTTATGGGTATCGACAATCCTCCCTTGCTACTCACCATGTTATTTTATCTAAAATGCAATGCCTAAATGTAATGTTTTGGCAATCTAAGACAACAAGCAGTAAGGGTGCCCTGCAGCCTAAAATCAGCTTGGTGTTCAGCCAAAAGCACCAGAACCCATGGAAACATTTTGATGAAAGCTGGGAAAAGGCTAGCAACAACAAGAAGCAGCACCACCACGCTTGATGTCCCTCTGATTCTTACACTGGAAATTAAACCTGGTTTAAATAAATAAATAAAATTCCAAACAAATTATACATATATTGTGCCTCTAAAATTAATGCTTCAAAATTCCGAAGAGGGCAATACGGGAAACATTTTGCTAAGATCTGCCATCCAACAACGGTTTATGAGACCTGGCAATACTGCCCTTCACATTCATACTGTTTAAGTGCATTCATCTCTCCCCAATAAAGCTCATATTTATAAAGAACCGGGGCTATTAGGACATATTTGTGGCTTCTCATTTATGAGGGCCACCTTATAAACTTCTCCTGTACAATGAATGTCTACAAAAGAAGCGAAGAGTCTTACGCAAACTGTCCAAAACAGCCAGTCATAAAACCTTTATAACATTCCAGGGCAATATATTGTTGGGATATTTCACATCCCTGGCTGGTTTGCTTTCCTTTCTCGGTCTTATTTTTAGTCACCTCCTGCATTTTCTTCATTATTTCACCATGTGAATTATTAAAGAAACAATAAAGCTCAGGGGGGTGGACAGAACTCCAGTGCTATCTACAAAGTGTGGGGTAAACTTAAATAACACTTTGCAGAACAAGGACGTTTACAAGATAGATTTCATGATTATACACAACGCCAAGCAGCTGTGAGGGTGATGCAATCCATTGGTTTCTCCCTCGGCACTTTTTAGAAAGGTCCTGAGACCAGATCGGTGCTTGGCAGAGACTTGGCAGAGGGTAGACCAGTGATGGCAAACCTTTTTGCCACCGAGTGCCCAAACTGGAACATGTGTGCATGCGCATGAATGTGCCCGTGCCAGAGCACCGGAAACCCAAAGACTAGCTGGCTGTCATGCGCATGCCTGTTTTTTGGCCATTTTTCAAGCCATTTTCAGGTTGTCTTCCAGGTCATTTTTGGCCCGGAAGTGGTCTCTTTTTTGGGCGGTTTTAGGGTGGTTTTCAGGCTGTTTTCCAGCACCCGCAAACACCAGCTGGCCGGTGCGCATGTGCATGCTGGAAACCGGAAGAGCAGTTGGCAACGGTGCGCATGCCCACAGAGATGGCTCTGTGTGCCACCTCTGGCACGCATGCCATAGGTTTGCCATCACAGGGATAGATCAAAGAGTGCTCCAACAGATTTCAAGAGAGGATACATTTAAGTTTGTTCCCCAGTTTTGGCTTTGAAAAATGTTCTTACTTCCAAAGGACTTCGGGATTTCAGCTAGGGAATTCCCCCAAGGAACGCAGCATCTTATATTCCACAGAAGATGAGAGTAGAAGGTACAGCAGAAAAACAATATCTTATATCAGCCATAAATGCAAAGAGAATGGAGTGGAGAACACTCTACAAATCCATTTCAAACATTCTTTTTGGCTTGCATTTTTTTTTAAAAAAAAGATGACCTCACATGTCCCATAGACAGCACTCATTCATCATTGTAGAGTGGATCAGACATTAACTAGGAAGCAATACATCAATCGTGCCAGTGTCTTAATTCCTATGCATGAATTTCTCATTCAGGAAAATAAGCACATAAAGCTTATTTTTACACAGTGTTCTGGAGGGTCCTTGGTGTTCTCTGAGCTTGATTGGTTGGAGAATAGTTGCAGCTCAGGGTTGAAATGAGTGGCCTTTGATGTTCTTGCAGATGTTTCATTATCCAAACTAGGTAACATCATCAGTGCTAGAAACATCTGCAAGAACATCATTTCAACTCTGAACTACAGCTATTCTCCTTTTATTGATTACACACTGTTCCAATAATGCTGGGAGGGCAAAGGCAAATGGGCGTGTGAATGGTGGGATTCAAATAATTTAACAACCGGTTCTCTGCCCTAATGATTTCTTCCAACAACCAGTTTACCAAACTGCTCAGAAAATTAACAACCGGTTCTCCCAAAGTGGTGCGAACTGGCTGAATCCCATCACTGGGTGTGTGCAGGGGTGGGCTGCTCCTGGCATTACTGCCAGTTCAGTGGGTGCAAAAATGTGTAATTGTTCTGCACATGCGCAGAACTGAAAATCAAGATGGCGGCTTCATAGGAGAACTGGTTCTGGGGCGTGGCATGCCTGGGTCTCTGCTGGTTCCAGCGACCCAGGCCACCAAACCACTACCGGTTTGGCTGAACCAGTACAAACCGGTAGGAACCCACCTCTGGGTGTGTGCCAGGGGGAGAGGAATCCTAAAGCCACTAAATAAAAGATGCCTTCTGCTTGATATGACTTCTCCATGGCTTAGGTTTCGCCCGTGAAAGCTTCCCAAGAAGTCCCTGCCCATAGTTCAACCCAACCCCAGCCAAAGGTCAAATTTTGTCTACCACCACCAACCATTATGTTGCACATTGTATGGATGTGCTTGAAATTCCAAGTTCTGCTCAAAGAGAAGAGGAGCAAATCAGCCACGAAATTACCACAGGAAAAGAGAAATGGCAACACGGAAGAAATATTCACGAAGTCAAATGCCTATCATTTCTTTCTATGTTTCCCTGCCTCCTTGTGTGTGCATGGCTCAGGGCATCTAACCATCTGATAATAAAAATCAACATTACATTACAAAATGCCAGGAGGCTAACAGCCACGATCTACATCGTCTGAAACTTCAAGGAAATAGAATGTATTAAACAGGATATACTTGAGGCTATGATAGTATGAATGATAGTCGTTACATCAGAATCTAAAAGTCAGAGTTGCAATCTTCTGAACTGGTAGTCCTTTAAAAAAAAAATCTGACGAGGTAATTACACCACCAGTCGTCCTTTGAAGTGCTGCTGAGCTTTCCTGGATGGATGCAAGACAAAACATTTTCCTGGATCCATTTTAAGTGATGGCAATAACATTTATGATGTTCAAATCTTAGGGGGAAATCCTTATATACCTTTTTTTTAATCCTTATGTATCCAATGATGCCCAACTGAGTGGCAGCATCTAGCTGAACTTAAAAAGCTAAGGAGGATCAGTCAGCTTCCTGGTCTCTAGTTGCTTTCTAGCGTTGGGGGAGGGAGGCAGAAAAGTGTTTGATAGCCCATGGAGAGGGACTGGAAATGTCTTCAGGGCCAGGAAGCACAGAGACAACAGCTTGCCTTCAGAGGTGGTGGGCACTCCATCACTGGAGGTTTTTCAGAAAAAGACTGGACAGGCACTTGTCTGGAGCGGTATGGGGTCTCCTGCTTGAGCAGGAGGCTGGACTCCAAGGTCCCTTCCAGCTCTATTCTGATTGATTAGTGCTTGAATGAAAAACCACCATAAGACACCAGTTTCATGGAAAAATGGAAAAAAAGAAAACCCCACCATGCTGGAATAAGGAAAATTTCAAGTGATTCCTGCATTCTTATTTAAAACAAAACAAATAGAAAGCCTTGATCGATGTCCATGAGGAATCAAGTACAGATTAAAGTAGACTTGAACCTACGCAACCTTATATCCAACAATTGTACTTTGGGATCATGGCTTTGACTTTGCCTGCCTAGTTCACTTTTAAACCATGACAATGAGCAATTGGATGGCTAAACGAATGCCTGTTGAACTCCAGAAAATCTGACAAATCCAGCTTTTGCTGGGATTCTGCCTCCCCCCCCCCCCCGAGAGAAACCAACTGGTAATGTAAATATATAAACTTCATATCTTTTTTTTTAAGTATGACGTCTGTCTAACTAATCTGCAGGCAGCAATCTTAGTGAATGCAAAGTGTGTGACAGAGCAGTTTGTTCAGCACTGCACTTTCAAATTTTCTAATATCCCAAGTCCTATCTCCATCCCTGAAGACCTGACCTGCTCTGCTTGGCCAGCAGTTCAGAGACCCAAGGATTCCCCTCCCATCCTGTTCAAATTTAAAAGAACAACCACGCGAGGGGGGGAAACAATCCAAGCCCATAGCCTGAAGCTGGCACGTGATTTGGCAAAAATCTCATAGCTATTAAAAATCCATGAAGCGAACTTATGAAAGATTAATTCAGGGCAGGGAACAGGAGCTGGCTCTAAGACAGGAGCACAAAAAAAAAGTTACAGCTCTACTGGGTCAATAGCAACCACTGATTAATTCAGTGCTTCCTTAATATCTATTAACAAGCGGGTGTCAGGAAATCAATAAGACACAATAACTAAGGGATGAGGACAAAACCGTGATAAGGAGAGAGAAAGCCCACGAAGTGTCTGCACTTACAGCTATTTATTTCACCCATTTCCACCAGAATCCTTGCAGCCTCCAGACTAGGGCAAAGCTAAAAGGGAATTCCTTTAACCTACTCAGGATACAGGCCAGGGAAAACACTCTTAAGAGCGTTCAGGAAAAGTCACTTATTCCAACCAGCTAAGCAAACAGGATCCTACTGCCCTGCCTTTACTTCTAAAGCAGCTATTAGCTGCAAGATCAGATTTAATGGTGCACAGCTGAAGAGGCCCACTGGGTTTTTTTTTAAAAGCAAAACACCCAGTTACCCACAAAAAGCTCTCTCTCATGTGCTGTACTTTGAGATACATGGGTTATGCATGTACAAGGGTTATGCATGTCACACAAACTATCAGCATAGTTGTTTCAAAGCAAGGACAAAGCCACAGTGGCACAGTGGTTAGAGTGCAGTACTGCAGGCTACTTCTGCTGACTGCCGGCTGCCTGTAATTTGGCAATTCGAATCTCACCAGGCTCAAGGTTGACCTCAGCTTTCCATTCTTTTGCGGTGGGTAAAATGGGGATCCAGATTGTTGGAGACAATATGTTGACTCTGTAAACTGCTTAGAGAGGGCTGTAAAAGCACTCTGAAGCGGTATATAAGTCTAAGTGCTATTGCTAATATGTATATTCATCAAATCTGTCTTGGGAGTTTTAAATTAAGGTGGACCTTTGCAGTGAAATACAGATAGATGTTTCTGATGATGACTACTCTTATTACTGGAAAACTTTGAAAAAGATCAAAATCAATGATTTTCTACAGAGTTTAAAACAGGAGTGGGAAGAACTCTTTTCACAGCAAATGTAAGATCTCCACGTGAATATTTTCCAATTTTATGTACCCAGTTCAAGGATCTTGAAACAGAAAACATGGCCAGGCGTGAAGCACTTTATCCCTGTGAAAATATCAGAGAAACCAATTGGTCTCTCTTATAACAGTTTGTTTAAAATATTGATACTTTGGCTTTTAATGGCACACATCGCCATGTGGCATACAACATTGAACACCATTTTGTGCATTTTTAAATGCAATACGTGTCCAAACCTATAAAAAAAGTGAAACATATAAACATACAGCCATGAGAAGTGGAGCAGAATATCAGCATTGATGGTTTTTGTCATTTGTCCCACATTTTCTCGACCATCCCTGTAGGAACCTCTGATTAGAGGTAGCAATGGTGGTCCCCAAAAAACGTAACAAGAAAAGTCTAGCTAATTATGTATTTATGAGCCTTTTGAGTGCAGTAAGCAAAATCTCCAAATTTAGATGGAGCTTAGAGTTGGAGTTGAACAAGTAGGATTTAGAGTGAGGCATTCAACTGTAGATCACATTTGTATACTGCTCATGTTATTAACGGGTCTATAGATTTCAAATTTGCCTTTGATTCCACATCTTATGGAAAAAAAGACCTTAAGATTTTTTATATTGATAGGTGTCTATGCAACCCTCAAGGTCTGATCTCAGATATGATGATTGGGCCTCTGCCATGCTTCATTTCTAAGTCAACATATGGCAGAAACATAAAACTATCCAGATTTCCAAGGGAAAAAGTAAAGCATACTTCAAGGATGGATCCCTCACCTACATGGTAGCGAAATATTGCATAGCCACAGAAAAATAAAGCAACAGATCATGTAAACATAATCAATCATTGCTTTATTGATGCTCATAGTTTTGAAAATTTGCTGATCGTTGGTTATAAAGATATACAGTAGTGTTTTATCTATCTTCTTCAATATTAACTGAAATTGGGTTTTCTGCCGATAGAAATGGAAATACATAATTTTTTCCTTAAGTGATATGATTTAACAGCCATACACTGCCAGGAGCATGAAGCATTATATCATCATGACTAATCACAAACAATGGGCTTGTTGTCCCTACACAGCATGATATATTTTCCTAACACCCATGTGAAAACAGGTAAATTACTATGCCTGGCACAGTTCTGTCCCATTCTATTGGCCTTTCCACCACTTAAATGAATGAAATGTGGCTGGTGTCATTTCTTTCTCTGACATTCAGAGTAAGTTGAATCAAGTCATGCTTATCTGTGTATACGTAAGTTGTAGTCAATATCCTATGTGGAAAAACCAATAGGTTATAGAAATAATCTACTCATAGATTAGACCATAAACCAATAGGTTATTGAAAGAATCTGGTCATAGCCAGACTATAAAATATAAAATGCTAACTAAAATTCTAAAACAAAGGCAAGGTAAGAGTGCTTTAAGCTTATGGGTCTATAAAAGAAAAACATCATGCTCATAAGCGGTGGCCTTGCAGTGCTACCAATAGAAGAATAAATTTGTTTGTTGATCTATGATTGTCAGAGAAATGATCACCATTCCATCGAATCCGCTTGGTGTACTGGTTTAGGAATCAGAATCATAGAATAACAGAGATGGAAGGGAGCTTTGGAGGTCTTCTAGTCCAACCCCCTGCTCAAGCAGGAAACCTTATACCATTTCCTGTCATTCTCTCTCAGCTCCAGGAAGAAGGCAATGGCCAACCACTTCTGAAAATCCTTACCCAAAAAACTTGCAGGGTCTAGTCGCCAGGAGTTGAAAACTGACTTAAAGGCCTGCATACAAAGAGAGATACATAAATCATTACATTAGATGTCCATGTAGTGTCATCTTTTTTTTATTTACCTAATTTATATCCCATTTTTTCCTTCATGCTGAACACAAAATGCAGTTGATAGCAAAAAAACCAACAACTAATTATGCAACATAGCATTATATATCTTTATAGTAATGTAAGTATCATTATCATCTAAAGTTCTGGCTAAATTGGGACAGAGAACTGGGCCCGGTAGCAACTCTCAGGGTGGTGCATTTTTTGCACCGAGAGTGGCACATGACACATTCCTCACATGACTAATAAGCAGCCTCTGAAAACAGAAGGATTGTCTGAATAGTCTCTCTTAGCTATTTTAAAGGAACAGGAGAAGCAGCTTCTCAGACACACCCAAAGCTGTACCCAGAATGCAGCTGGCATCCAGTACACTTCTCTCAACATTGACATCATGTGATGCTGTGCCAATAAACAGACAAGATAGTTTTCAAAGTTAGTCTCACACTGATCACACTGCTAGAATCCAATTAGAGTATAACCAATGAGATGCTAATGAAAAGGTCATAAGAAAGGCATGAATATAATTTTTCTTTCCTCCCCTCCCCCCCTTCGCCATTTACATTATCTAGGGCAGATTCCCAGTTTTGGACAGATTCCCGGAAGCCACTGACAGCATTATGATTGGGTATTATGATTATGATTGGGTATGGTCCAGGGGTCAGCTGCTGGGAGTTCTCAGGAGTTCAGGAGAACCTCTAGCTAAGATTCTGTACAGTTCAGAGAACCCCCAAATCCCTCTCCTGGCTGGCCCTGCCCACCCCACCTCACCCCTCCCAGGAGTCCTCATGTGGCCCGTTTTGGATGCAGATCAGTGCAGGGCACGTGCAGAGGCTCAGGAAGGGTGAAAAACGGGCCAACCGGAAGTTCGGGAAGACTGGAAATGGACCTGTATATGGCCTTCAGAGGGCCTCCAGAGCCTGGGGAGGCTGTTTTCGCCCTCCTGGAGGCTCGAGGAAAGCCCCTGGAGCCTGGGGGGGCAACACTCCCCCCCCCCGCCGCCATGGTGCAAGAGGCCAACTAGGCCACACCCAGCAAGGCCACGTCCACCCAGCAACCAGGCAGAGAACCCCTTGCTAAAAATTTTGAAGCCCACCCCTGGCATGGTCCCCTTTATAGGAGACCCAGTTCATGACTATTACTGCATCTTGAGCTTGTGAGGTAGGAAAGCTGCATATCTATTTGTGTGTGTGCGTGTGTGCGTGTGTGTGTGTTTGTGTGTGATGTGCATTGCTCTTTTCTAGACTTTCTTCTGCAGAACAATATTCCTGTTCAGAACTGTATTGCATAAAAGAGGAGAAGTTTCAGAATTTTAAGGAATTGGAATCGGTGGAAAATGCTAAGAGGATACACGGTTCGCGGTGCCGATCTGCCACAATCCATCAGCTTCCCAAAGCATTGCTCTCAGAGAACTTCAACACCCACCCACCCCAGGCCGCCTTCTCTTTTTGACATTTCCACAGTCACAGAGTGCCTGCTTCCACTTTGTCACTGTGCAAAAAAAAAAGAAAGAAGAAGAACACATTTCAACTTATCAGGAAGATTTCACATCCTGTCCAATCCTCCATTGATTTTAACAGACATCAGAAAGCCAGACTTGGAAGGCATCAGGGATGCAGTCACACTGCTGCCTTTTGTTAAAGTTGAAGACAAATGTGGCATTTCTGTTTGTAATATTTGGGAACAGTTAACACTCAGAGGACCCAGTTGCATTTATAAAACATTCATATCAGGAGGCACAGAGCCTACATTCCAGCCATCCTAGTCTGTGATGTTTAGTTTGAAAATTCTTCACATATCCATTTGGCCACTGTCTGAAACCGAGCCACAGAGACGGGTGATTCTTCAGGTTTTTTTGTATATATCTCCCCATGACATTTTGGTCCACACACCATGACAAGGCACAATAAAGCAATGGGAGAAAAGATCTTGTTCAGATGGTTGACATTAATAATTGTTAGAAACTGTCTGCACATGAGCAGGTTCTGAGCATTTGGATGGATTCTACACAACTTGGGGGCGGAAGATAAATCTCTTCATAAAGTTTGAACAAAACTGCTAAAGCAGAACAAGAATTTCTGACTTCTAAGAGCTTCATGCAGCCTTCCCACACATGACACCCTCCAGATGTATTACATCCATAGTAAAATGTTGTGTGCACACACAGAGAGAAAATGTGTTTTTTTAAATAAAACACTAGCTGATAACCCGGCATTGCCCAGGTATTTATTTACCCCACTCCTGTATTAGACAGGAAAGGGAATGAATTATAAGTGGCAATGTAAGTGCGGAATGGGCTGTCCTCCCTCCTTCCATTAAGGTCACCACAATTCCTGAAGAGACGTTAGCAAGAGCAACTTCTCCCTGAGCCCTGATTTCGGCGACAATTAAATTAGTTAAAAATGTTTTCCCTGTGCCCCCAGAAGCGTCAAGAAAAATGATACCACTATGTTGAAAATGTCCGAACCAAGCCTACTTTCTAATGTTGGATTTCCCCCCTTAACAGAGGGAGCCCCCTTGTGGAGTACTATGAAGCCATTACCATGGCAACTCCACTGCCCTGCACAGTAATCAATTTTGTTGTATTTAAGTACAATGACAATAAAGATTATACTTATTCTTAGAAGCCAGTTTACAGCAGTACAGTACAAGCCATTTGAAGGCACAAGAGGCTGTATCTTAACAGAACACCCCCCCCCCAAAGGGGTTTTAGGGCTGTCTTACCTGCACAGTATTTCTCTCCAGAGAGTAAGTCATCTGTGTACCAAGTTTGGTTGAAATTGTTCGATGCATTCCAGAGTTATGCTGGAACACACACACACACACACACACAGCCATTTATATATAGACAGAGATTTATCCCCTGTAACAGAATGTTCCATTTAACTACCGTGTTCAAAGCTACCGATCTAACTCCAACTAGTCCTTGTTTAGCAATCACAATTTACTTAACAACCACAGGCAGTTGTTAGGGAAAGCTGCAACTGGGCTTCCACTCTTATTTCAGCTTCCTTTGCTGTACAAACCTTCGCCAAGGTTGTAAATGTAAGGCTTGGTCTAAGGTTAATTTGTTGTCATCATTGTACTTGCAGTTGCTAAATGAGGCAGTTCCTAAATAAGGACTGGCCGTATCTTCATATCCAGGGAAAGCCTGTGCTGAAATCATCCACCAATTTGCCCCAGATGTCTTTCCATATGGAAGGTGCTTTTGTTTTTCTAGTTCATCTTCAGTCTAGTTCACATAATTTTTTTGAGCAGAGAATATTACCATTTTCTGTTATCCCCCTATCAGTGGCTCCGATTTATCTTGTGCTTCCCACTCTGAAAAAGCCCAGTGAAATCCAAAATCATTTGATGATTTCCACTACCACCACCCCTTGAAGTATGAGACTCTTGGGAGGTTGCAGACAGCTAGAGACAGGGCTGTGGAAAGAGAAATGGGACTGACTGATTTCAGCTAAGATGGGAATTTTGTGCCAACTTTCACCTTCCGAAGAAAAAGAAGTCATTAATTTTTTTCACTGAGCTGAAGAAGGATAAATGAGAAAAACGCAGAAGACATTCTCAGCACAGCATTAGACGAGCGCCGTTCCACATTAAAATAAACCTATGAGAAACTCAGATTGAAAACCAATGACTATGTTTTCCTCATAATTTAAGCCATGAATCCTAGCTTATTAAATCTTGCTGCCTGTGCTATGTGCTAGTGCAAGCAGACTTTCTTACTTCTGTTTTGCTGCTACACTTGTGTGAGCAGGTGAACAAACCAACACCTAAATAGCATAGCAGGAGGTGCAAACATGAAATTATACATTGCTCTATTGAAAGAGCAGTTCAGCCAGCTTCAAAAGAGCATTTTCATTGTTTTTGGAGTCTGGTAAATCCTAGTTCCCGTGAGGGAAACAGAACGGAATCCTGGATGCAGATACAATTTTAAAATGATCACATTTGGTCTTTTTTATTGGCTTGTGCGAGCTGCAGAAACAAAACAGGAGTGAGCCAATGCATACACTAGCATACAGTTCATGCACAGTGAATAGGCCAAGATTCCTGGCTTAAGCATGGAAAGAATGAAGCCAATCACTGGCTCGAGACCTTTTTGTAAGTTTTACAGTGAACAGAAATTTCAAGTGGAGTTTCCTCATAAATTCTACTTTCCTTACTCTTGCTAAGTATTTACACTGGCTTTCCAACAAGATATTTGAAGGTGAGGGAGCACATACATGCAAATGAGGGAACTTTCTCATGGTCAATTACCATTTTCAATTAAAAGAAAATCATTTGTAAATAAATCCAACTGTCTTATTTTCTTACTCCAAATTGAACACACACGAAGGTTGCTGGTTCACTTCTTTTGTATACTGGCAATATCCCTGAGGATACCAGCAGATAATCAAAACTGCCTTGTAAATTCTGGCAGCATGAGCAATTGGATCTGAGAGCAATGATATTTTTTTTCTGGGAGCGATGCTATCTTCCTGTTATGTAGGACTGTTCTCACCTGCTTCAATCATTTTTCTGGGTGCAATTTTTTAAAAAAAAACCTCCCCAGAGCTTGGAACTCATTAACATGAGGCAGCAGATTGTGTGAAGATGATTTCTTGTCCTCATGGTTTTTACCTGGTGGAAAAATGGTCCCAAAATTGGTGCTAATTGGGAACCGAGGTGACAATCTGTCATATGATAGCAAGAAGCCCAAATTAAGTCATCCAGGAAAAGTTGATGACGTGAACAAACCAACACATTTCCAAGGAGCAGAACATAAGAAGTGAGAAGTGTGACTTTGCCTCTGAGCAAATTATATATTATAATGTATAGGCAGAGATCAAAAGGAACATCTGCCTGGAAGAATCCAGGTAATGTGAGGTGGTAGGAATCAAACAAACCCACGTCGTTTCTCAAAGCCTGCCCAAGACAATGGGAAGGAGAAAGACAAGGAAAGTCTATTGGAGATGGAAGCGCCAGCTCTCAGGGAATCAGACAAGGAGTAATGGATGGAAACTGATCAAGGAGAGATTCAACCTGGAAATAAGGATACATTTTCTGACAGTGAGAACAGTCAACCAATGGAACAGAAGTTGCCTTCAGAAGTTGTGAGAACTTCATCACTGGAAGCTTTCAAGAAGAGACTGGACTGACATCCTTCAGAAATGATGTAGGGTTTCCTGCTTGTGTGGGAAGTTGGATTAGATGACCTCCAAGGTCCCTTCCAACTCTGTTAAGTTTCGTCCTTTCATGCTTATTGCAGATGTCTGCATGACATTAATTGCATTTCTTTTTAAAGCCTTGGAATGAAGCAAGACCTTTCAGTAGGAACAGCAACCCCAAGACCAGGCTTGGAAGAGAGGTATCTTCTTCTCCTTCTAAGTCCTGCTTAACACAGGAGATGGGATAGGTTGGAAAGGCAATGCTGCCTCTTGCAGCTTCTCATGTAGGCCAGAATATGTTATTTCAAACGTTCTTCAATGCTCCTATGTTTCTCTTTGATCCTCTCCCTTGGAAGATCATTTTCAAAATTTTCACAATTGTTCTCTTTGAACATATAACATGCCAACAACAGCGTAAATTTGCACATACAGCCCTGGGATAATACTGAAAGATCCAGTCAATAATGCATGGACTCTAAAAGGGGGGAAGGCAAGTTAATAATAGTGCTATTAATACTGCTCCCCTCAGTCAGAAATAAAAATGGAGGGTGCCATTTGATGAACCATGTGTTCTTTCATAGGCCAATTGTAGCATATTCTTATCAGCAGCATGGTCCCCCATTAAACCACAATATTTAAAAGGGCAGTGACATTTGACATGTCTAACCAAATGCTAGAAGCTGAATAATCGCACATACACAAAAGATATGCAAAACCGCTAAGAATGCTTAAGAAATTATAATTGACATTTGGGGGGAAAATCATAGCCATTGAACTTTGAAAAGAAATTGTGCCATTTTAATTTATTGCCCAGTTGGTTTTAAACTTGCAGCATTTGGGGAGTTATTGAAACCAACAACCCTTCTTTATTAAATAAAGCCAAACATATAGTACAGACAGTTCTTGACTTACGACCATAATTGAGCCCAAAATTTTTGTGCTAAGTGAAATATTTGAAAAGTGAATTTTGCCCCATTTTACAACCTTTCTTGACACAGTTGTTAAGCAAATCACTGCAGTTGTTAAATTAGTAACACGGTTGCTAAGTAAATCTGGTTTTTCCCATTGACTTTGCTTGTCGCAAAACATGGTCACATGACCCCAGGTCACTGCACCCATCATAAATGTGAATCAGTTGCCAAATATCTGAATTTTGATCACATGATCATGGGGAAACTACAATGGTCGTCAGTGTGAAAAAAACATCATAAGTCACATTTTTCCGTGCTGTTGTAACTTTAAATGGCCACTAAATGAACTGTTTTAAGTTGAGGACTATCTGAATTTGAAAGTTGGACCATAAGAAGTGCTGAGCACCAAAGAATTGAGTCCTTTGAACTATGGTACCGGAGAAGACTCCTGCGAGACTCTTGGACTGCAAGGTGATCAAACCAGTCAGTCCTAGAGGAGATCAACCCTGACTGCTCTTTAGAAGGCCAGATCCTGAAGATGAAACTCAAATACTCTGGTCACCTAATGAGAAGGAAGGACTCACTGGAGAAGATCCTGATGCTGGGAAAGATTGAGGGCAAAAGAAAAAGGGGACAACAGAGAATGAGGTCGCTGGATGGAGTCATCGAAGCAGTAGGCGTGAGCTTAAATGGACTCCAGAAGATGGTAGAGGATAGGAAGGCCTGGAGGAACGTGATCCATGGGGTCGCAATGGGCCAGACACGACTTCGCAACTAACAACAACCTGTATTTGAGGTTTCTAGAACAGTGGACTGCTGATGGCCAGGTATAACATGTAACAGTTTCCTCTTGTGTCAAGGAACTCCAAAATCACTCTTTGGAATATTTATTGATGTCACATAGAATATGATGTAATTATTTTTACATAACTACCATGTAGCTCAGTAGTCCTGAGAATCAAATAACAGAAAAAGATGCTTCCGGGCCAGCATATCACAGTGACTGTCTGCAGCAGAGAGATTCAAGAATGCCATAGGCTATTTTAAGCATTCTGAACTATTGACTTCTACTTCATGCACTCCAAAAATGCTCACTGGAGCACATGTATGATCTAGTTTTTCTTCCAGTCCATTTCACATATTTTCATTTTAGTCATATTTTGATTTCTCAGATTCTTGAATATTTCTATAAAGATAGAAATAAGTTATTTTCTATAGGCTGCCACAAATTTGGGTTGGGTTGTTGATTTTTATACTTTTATGCAGTGGTGGGATTCAGCCAGTTTGCACCTATTTGGGAGAATCAGCTGTTAACTTTCTAAGCAGTTCGGAGAACCGGTTATTGGAAGAAATCTCATTTTGTTTTTTTCCCCACTTTACAGGGCTAATCCTGTATGGAAGGCAGGAAGGAAACATTCTGGTGTTTTTTCTAGCCTAATCTTTATTGCCCTGCTTACAGAAACTGCCTCTCTGGTTGACCCTTATTACATTGTAACAGCTAAGGTGAAGCGCCCATTGACGTGAGCGATGTTGAGTTGGCTGCACCCACGTGGTCACATGATCGCCAAGCCACACCTACCCAGCTGGTCATTAGGGCAGAGAACCGGTTGTTTGAATTCCACCACTGCTTTTATGTTATTTTGTTAATTCTGAACAAAACCTGCCTTGAACATACTATATTTGGCAGCTTCCTCAAATAGCTGTCCTCCTTGGTAGTTGGGGATTCGCAAAACATATAGGAGAGCGCATCCAGAGGGATTTAGCTGGGAGACAGCTCCTATAAGGGAGGAGAACATACAGTATATACAGTGTACCACATTTGCACTGACATGACACTAAGCTACCTGAAACAAGCACCAGGGAAACCAAATTCATCTGGTTGTTGATTCCTACAGACTGTGAGCCCTGATTCGGCTATGGGAATACTGTCACAATGCAGTAATATCATGGACCCTTGTGCATTGTCTGCAGCCAGTTGGATTACATGAGCAGATGAGGCCAAGTGCTGTGTGAGCCAAGAGAGAAGAAAGGAAATGGTGCCGAACAACAGCAATTTAGGTAGACACAAAAGGATCCAAAAAAAGAAAAGCATTAGAGAATGCAAAATGCTCAATGGGGAGCCGCCTTTTTCAGTAATTCTGTTCATTCACAACTTTTGGAGCAAATATTAACACCGGAGATACTTTGGCATGCCTAGGCAGATCTTATTGGCTGCTTCACCTGAGTACATAAAAAGTTTACAGAGTCGCTTATGACATGAAAGTACTCTGTATTCGTGCTGGGAAAGGATTACAAATCTCAGTACCGGATGGAATGGTTAAGATCTAGTCCCTCAGTGCAGGTTCAGAACCCCACCCCCAAAGTCCAGAGCACCCCACCCCTCCCAAGTTTGATTTAGTTTTTACCTCCCCCCCCCCCCATCTTCCCCCATCCTCATCCTTCGGAGACGTGATAATGCCGGGCACAATTCCAGGTTCATTCTGTGAAGTATTAGAGAAGTATTTAATGGAGTCAGAAAGAAAAAAGGTCTACTGCCACAAAAGAAACCCACTGGAACACCAAAGTGGAAAATTCGACTTGAAAATAAAATTAAAAAACTACGAGGGGATATCAGCAATCTGAATTTTTTGAAAGAAGGAAAACTAAAGAACAAAAAAATACAACCTGGAGGAAAAAACAATAACGGAAATTAAGGAAGAACTAAAACAATGTGCAATAGCAAAAGCAAGGAAAATTGAAAGATATGAAGGACGAATAAAACAATATCGTGAAAATGTCCGTTTCAGGAGAAACCAACACCTCTTCTACTGGTCCCTTGATGAAAATCAAATCCAAACTAATATTCACCCATGTAAAGAAAAAAACTTTGAACTTTTGGAAAGAACTGTGGGAAAACCCAGTGGGACACAACAACACTGCCTCCTGGATCAAAGATATTCAACAACAAAAAACACAAAACAAGATGGAAAATATTGTAATAAAAACTGACATGGTGGCAAAACAAGCAAAGAAGGTCAAGAACTGGAGTGTACCTGGCCTGGATGAACTGAATGGATACTGGCTAAAACACCTGACCAGCCTCCATCATCACATGGCCATTCAATTCGATCAAATGCTTCAAAATGTAACAAGTGAAGAATGGTTAACAGCTAGAAAAAGCACTACAAACTAATGCCATGAAAGCGAAGATACAAAAATCCACTGACAACCCAAACTGCCGACTTTGCAATAACAAAGTCGAAACTATTTCACATTTAATGTGTGAATGCAGCAAAATTGCACAAACTGATTACAAAGCTAGACATGACCGAGTTGCTAAATTAATCCACTGGTCATTATGTAAAAAATATGATTTACCTGTATCCAGAAAGTCATGGGAACATAAAGTGGAAAAAGTTATCGAAAATGAGAAGGTAAAGATCTTGTGGGACTTTTGAATACAAACGGATCGTCATTTGGAGCACAACACACCAGATATCACAGTTGTAGAGGGCCAAAGTGTAGAGTTTATTGATATCGCTGTTCCTGGAGATGCCAGTCGAAGAAAAAGAACTAGAAAAAATAATGAAATATCGCAACCTGGCCATCGAAACTACATGGCTATGGATGAAGCATGTAACAGTGATACCCATTGTCATCGGGGCACTTGGCACCATGTGCAAGAATTTTACAAGATGCATCAATTAATTGCAGCTTTCTCCAATAACACCAGCTGAACTACAAAAAACTGCGCTACTCAGAACATCTTATATTTTAAGAAGGTACTTGGTTGATACCTAGGATGCTGGCAGCAAATCGTATCAACCATTAACACTAGTCACTGGTATTTGTAATGCATTTTTTAATGTTCAGTTGGCTGAGTTTCACCAAAATGGCCATGCATAGCCTTTAGGAGGCTTTCAGAGAGCTCCTGGGGGCAGGAAAGGGTAGAAATGAGCAAAAAACAGGCCGTTTTTTGCTCAATTTTGCCCAGCCCCAGCCCCCAGGAGCACTCTATAAGCCTCTTAAAGGCTAGGTATGCCCTTTTTTTTGCTCATTTTTTAGGGGCCCCCACCCCCCAGGAGCACTCTACAAGCCTCCTAAAGGCTATGCATGCCCTTTAAAAAAAAACAGACCCATTTTCACAAAAAAGGGCCGTTTTTGGGAGATCTGCAGAGTGCAAAAACTTTGTTTTAAAATTTGCCTCTTCAAAATCTTGGTGCATCTTATACTCCAGTGCATCTTATACTCCGAAAAGTACGGTATATCCTCCAGCGTTATCTTAACAGTTCCTAGGTCCTCGGTTAGGACTCGAGTTGTTGAGCTACCAATCAGCCCCAAATGCTGTGAACTCATCGAAGATTAACCACAATAACAATAATAACAATAATAACAACAACAACACAGTGGAAGGTAAATTGGAGGTCTTCTAGTCCAACCCCCCTGCTCAAGCAGGAGATCCTATATTATTTCAGACCAATGGTTGTCCAATCTCTTCTTGAAAGCTTCCAGTGATGGAGCACCCCAATTTCTGAAGATGTTTCCATTGGTTAATTGGGCTAACCATTAGGAAATTTCTCCTTAGTTCTAGATTGCTTTTGTCCTTGGTTAGTTTTCAACCACTGTTTCTCGTCCTGCCTTCGGGTGCTTTGTAAAATAGTTTGACCCCCTCATCTCAAATATAGGAACAGGGCTATCATGTTCCCTCTGGTCCTTCTTTTCATTAAACTAGACATACCTGATCCTTTTATCTGGAGATGCTAGAGATCAATTCTGAGACCTTTGGTACAGCAGGCATTCATTCTGCCCCTGAGCTCTTCCCCCTTACTGACATACTGAAAATGAATAAATGATATGGGAATAAGATGAAGCCATATGCTGTCAGCCACGTATTCTGAGCTGCCAGCAGCACATAAGGGTACTACCTGGATCTGTTGCAGCAGAAGGGAATTCTATGCTGTGAAAAGCCAAAGGATAAGAGAACAGTTGGAAAGGAGCTAGCAAGGTGGGGAGGGAGAAGAAAAGGAGGAAGGTCATCTGTTGGTTGAACTGCAGCTGTACTTGAGAAATGTGGACATCGTACACTGCAAAACCCCTTCATTAACCAAGTAAGATTTCTCATTGTGAGGGAAAAGGCAATGCCGGCTAGGAAAAAGAAGTTAAAATTAACATTTCAGACACCAGCAAGCTAGACAAAGTCCCCCTGGAGACAGCATGGCATTCAGTCTTAGCACAGTTCCAATCATTTATGCCAATGTGCTCCTTATTGCAGGCTGGAAAGCAGAGCTAGTCAACAAGGTGTGAAAAATACCTTCTGCTACTCAATGAAAATGAAGCGTGCTGTCCCCATTCTTCCATACCCTACTTTCCCTCCACTGTATCGTGGCTGCATTACATTGAATAATATCCTGGGTATTCCGACTTGGACCAGGAGAGATCAACTGGATCCATCAAAGGAGAGCGATTCCCTTGAAGGGAACTCTGAGAAAGTTGAAGAACTTCAGGGCTCAAGTTAGGGGAGCGCTTGAGCAAAAGGGGTGGGGGAAATCTCCAGGTCGCTTGGTCAAAACAATTTGCATCCCCGGAGTGCTCCTTGCTAACTTACCCCATTGGTTCCTTGTCAACATCAGGAGGAGGTTTAACAAGATATCATGCATTCCCCCCGCCTGGGAGAAAAACTCTGAAACCACTTGTCAGGGCTAGGCTGCCTTATGGTGAAGTGACTTGAAAGAGAGGACAAATGAAAAACTGGTCAGAGATGCTGGATTTTCCCCCTCTGTCCCAGGGACATCGGCCTCTCCTTACTTTCATGGACTCATTTGTTAAAAGAACTTTCTATCAACTTTCTATCTTTCTTATATCAACCTCATCGGGTATGTCATTTGATGAATGTCAAGGTGTGCCGCAGCTTGAGCAGCAATGAAAAAGATACTTTGATGTACTACGCACACTGTTCCTATCTGACTTTTATCCATAAAGTAGCACTTTGACACTCAAGAGATATTTGAGGGGTGGGTTCTCGGCAGGGGGAAATGGTACAAAAAATATATCAGAAAAGCCAATGCTAAGGGTGACCAGAAATAGACTCACAAATGCAGTCGGTATGCAATAACTGGGTACATCTTGAGATATCTACTTTCCAAGCAGGGTCATATACACACAAGCAAGACTTGAGATGAAAATAACACCACTCTGGCTCTGTGGACAGACTTCCTTATCTCTGATCTGTGCAACCTGGGGGAGGGTGCGAAAATCTGGAAGGTGCCAGAGAATCCTTCAATGCATCCAACATCAATCTTAAGGAAGACTCAACTGCCTGCCCAACTCAGTTTCATAGATGGAAGTGAGTGGCAGGCAGGAGGGTAGTAGGACAATGTTCTTTTGACTAAAATAACAAAATGTTCTGGACTGGCTCTGCTTCTTGCAAAGAATCCTAAGATACTCACCCTTTGGCTTGAGTAAGTGAAACCCTACAGAAAGACTCTACGAAAAGTACCATGTTCTCTTTGACACCCAGAGGTAGTCCTTGATTTACAACTGCAACCAGAATTTCCACTGATAAGCAAGGCCGTTGTTAAGTGAGTCATGCCTGATTTTTTTTTTGCCACTGTTAAGTAAATCACTGTCATTGTTAAATGAATCATATGGTCGTTAAGCAAACCTGGCTCCCCAATTGATTTTGCTTGTCAAAAACTGGCTGGGAAGGGGGTAAATGGCAATGACTCTGGGATGCTGCAACTGTCATAAATACAGGTAGTCCTCGACTTACAACAGTTTATTTAGTGACTGTTCAAAGTTACAACAGCACTGAAAAAGTGACTTATGGCCGGTTTTCACACTTATGACCGCTGCAGCATCCCCATGTCATGTGATCAAAATTCAGAAGCTTGGTAATTGACTCATATTTAGGACAGTCGCAGTGATCCCTTTTTGCAACCTTCTGACCAACAAAGTCAAGGGGGAAGCCAGAGTCACTTAACAACCGTGTGACTAATTTAACAACTGCATTGATTTGCTGAACAACTGTGACAAGAGAAGTCGTAAAATGGGGCAAACTCATTTAACAAATGTTTCGCTTAGCAACAGAAATTTTGGATTCAATTGTGGTCGTAAGTGGAGGACTACCTGTACTTGCCGGTTGGCCAACCTCCTAAATTTTGATTACATGACCAAAAAGTGAGAGGATATTTTTTTCTTTTTTAAGAAGTTACTTTTTTCAATGCCATTGTAACTTTGAATTTTTGAATCTTTGAATCAAACTTTGAATCAAGCTATTTTCCAAAGCACCTGAAGGCCAGAGAAGGAATAATGGATGGAAACTGACCAAGGAGAGATTCAACCTAGAAATAAGGAGACATTTTCTGAGAGTGAGAACAATCAACCAATGGAACAGAAGTTGCCTTTGGAAGTTGTGGGGGCTTCATCACTTGAGACTTTCAAGAAGAGATTGGACTGCCACCTGTCAGAGATGGTGTAGGGTCTCCTGCTTGAGCGGGGGAGGGGGGTTGGACTTGATCTGTAAGGTTCCTTCCAACTCTGTTAATCTGAATGGTTGCTAAACGAATAATTGTAAATTGAGGACTACCCGTATAAAATATTCTTCCTCCGAAGACATCGGATTCAAAGTGGTTTAATCCTGACCACCAATTGAGACTTTGAATTTCCGTCTTTTTCTGCCTCAATCTATACCTACCTAAACACGCTTTAATCTGATGCCTGCATTTTGGATTTGCCACTTTCTTGAATCGAAAGCATCTTCTCTGCATGTCTCCCCACCTCACTCACCTTCTCCCCCGATGCCTCCCATCTTTGGGGGAAAATCTCTCTCTTTTTTTGTCAGTGGAGTATGAATGTTTAAAAAGTCTGCAGCAGCAAAAAGAGGCATCAGCTGCTGCAAGAACAAAATTAATCCTATAAATCGCAGGAAGTCGAGGAAGCTGTTCGTTCAAAACTGCCAGTGTCAGAAGCCCCCTCAGAAACCTCTCATTAGTTCCATGTTATTCTTCTTTGTGTGGCTGTCTGCTTAAGCAGCCCTGCTTTGCTGCTGTTATATAACCGAAGGGGAAACTTCCATATTCTCTCCCCTCATTGCTCGTAGCTAAATAACTGTCTGTTATATAAGGCCCTGCTGGACACATTTGCATTATTTTTCATTGTCACTGTTTATGCAGATGTTGATGGGGATTAGCCTGCATGTGTCACATCTTCCCGGGGTGGAGAATGAAGGAGGGAGAGAGAGAGAAAAGAAGAAGAAGAAGAAGAAGAAGAAGAAGAAGAAGAAGAAGAAGAAGAAGAAGAAGAAGAAGAAGAAGAAGAAGAAGAAGAAGAAGAAGAAGAAGAGGGAGAAAAAAGAGAGTAGAAGTGAGTAAGTGCCTCATCCTATGCTCATAAATACATGAAGAATTTTCCAGGGATTTGTGCATTGTGCCACTGGCAGAGAATGTTCCCATCTCCTTAACACACGCACACCCTGCCAACATCAGCAAAGTAGGATCAGAACAAAGGCAGCTTCATAAGCGGGAAGGTCTATCTCTTATTCTCCAGGTATTCTTGCAAGATTACACAGATAGTCATTTCACACCTGCTGTGCTCTTTTCTGGGCCCCAGATGGCACCATGGCACCAAAGAGGTAGGTGCTGCTTCCAAACTAAAGTCTTTAAATCAAGGTCACATGAACAGGCTTACTTGCAGAATAAATCCCACTGGTCTCGGCCGTGCCGGCTTCCTAAGAATCAATCGGTGGGTCTTGAAATCCATTCAACAGTTCATAGGGTCTCATGATCAACCCAGAAAGAGGAAATGCAGGTGTCATTTTAGTTATTTCACAAGCAGCTATGGAGGGAGGCTGTAAGGCAGTGGTGAGATTCAATTTTTTTTACTACCGTGGCTTGGTGGGCGTGGCTTGGCTTGGCTTGATGGGCGTGGCAGTGGAAAGATACTATAAAATCTCTATTTCCACCCCACCCCACTAACCTGCTTTCCAGCTCCATTCTCCTATGCAGGACAACAGAAGAGGACCCAGCCAATCGGCTGAGATGCCGATCAGCTGGGACTCGGGAGGCAGAGAATAGATGGGGACAGGGCCAGTCAGAGGTGGTATTTGCCGGTTCTCCCAACTACTCAAAATTTCCGCTACTGGTTCTCCAGAACTGGTTAGAACGAGTCACAGCCGGGACAGCGATCAGGTAACAGACATCTCAGTGCACATAAGAAATGGGGGCAGGGTATGTTTCTCAGAAAGGAACCCCATCCCCCAAGGTTGGGAAGGATAAAAGTAAGGGAGGGGAGAGATACAGTATTTTTAGACTTGCAAGATTGATGCCAGCCCTTTGAGATAATCCAAACAAGAAATCCATACCTTAAGTACTAGCACCACCTTCATTTTTACAGAAACAAGTTAAAATAACGTATCTCTCTCTCCCCCTTCCCCAACTTTACTTTCCAGGAACTAGGAGTCTTTCAATTTACAATTTTCACAACAAGCTAAGCCACAATGAAGCAGGTGCTTGAGTCTAGAATGTAAAATCTTAAGTATATCAGATGCATCTGGATTACTTTGGAAATTGTTGTCTGAATTTCTTTTGATTTTAGTCATGAACACAGGAGTGTAGCAGCATGGAGTTGAGAGTGGTTTTAGTGCCTGGGGATCCCAGAAAATCCTTGACAATTCTACTAGTCCCAAATCAGCAATCCAAGTTAGCAATGTTATCTTCTGCAGATATCTATGGAGATTCTCAGTCACCCAGGTCCTGGTTGTCCCAAAGCTGCTTTTTCAAGAGGCAACTGGACTTTGGGGGCTTTTTCTTTGAAGACGTTTCGCTTCTCATCCAAGAAGCTTCTTCAGCTCTGAAGAATCACATCAGATTCAATCAGAGCTGAAGAAACTTCTTGGATAAGAAGCTAAACATCTTCAAAGAACAAAACAAGGAAGTTGCCTCCTGAAAAAGCACTTTTGGGATTATCTCTGCAGGTGCATGTGTTATCCATCCCTGCGACCATACATCCCTGCGACCAATTCGCTCGCACAGAGAGGGACTCCTCCAGGTGCCGTCCACCAGACAGTGCCGAGGGGCGGCGCCTAGGAGTAGAGCCTTCTCTGTGGCGGGCCCAGCCCTGTGGAATGACCTCCCTCCGGATATTAGGACTACCTCTGACCTCCGCTCCTTCCGTGTAAAGCTCAAGACCCACCTATTCCAAGTAGCTGGCCTGGCTCAACCATAATCTGACCATATCGCTCCTGACGGGTTTTTATTTTTGTATTTATTTAGGGGACTTTTTAATATTGCGATTTTAATTGTTTTTATCCATCTGCCCACCTCCTCCTTGTATATGTCTATATTATATGTATGTTTTGTCCATATTTGTATTTTATGTGTTTTATTGTACGCCGCCCCGAGTCCTCCGGGAGAGGGTGCGGCTAAGAAATAATAATAATAATAATAATAATAATAATAATAATAATAATAATAATAATAATAATAATAATAATAACAACTCCGCCATTGCCGGTCCCAAGCCCGGATGAGAAAGGAGGAGGGTTGGGGTCAGGTTGGCAACCTGGCCCCATAAAAAAAACTCGCCAACCCATACAACATGGTGAAAGAAACGAATAAAAATTCTATACCGCATCGGTCGTCGCGCGGGTTAACAAGGGCCGCGGCGGATGTTGAGGTCCCTGGGCATCCGTCGACAAGTGGGCTACAAGTGGACCAGCCAACAAAACGACAGAAATATAGTGCAGATGAAAATCGTGCCATAATGGCCTGTTATTACAACTCAGAGCCAAAAAAAAGAGGCTATTTAAAGTGAATGTATGATTTATGGAAACAACAATATCCAGATTCAAATGTTAGTGGACAACGACTAGCAGATCAAAGGCGATTTATTATACGGAATAAAGTGTTTAGCGAAGTTGAACTTGAGGAAATTCAGGCAAATTGCAAAAAAAAAAAAAAAAACATCACAAGAGGAAATAAGTGATACTCATGACACAACTAAAGAAATCATAGGAGAACTCTCAGAGGAAGCTGCCGGAGAGGAAATAAAAACACTACCACCAGAACTAGTTACCATTGAACCAACTGATGAACCAACTCAAAAATAAAATGAACTGAAGGACAAGATCATGGAGCATTTTCTGGCTAGGGAGGAAAGGCAACGTTTACCATCATTAAAAACTGTCCCTAAGAAAATTTTGGGTCCTATCATGAAAATGGTTAATGCAGTGCTTTCAACAATTGAATTGGGATCCATCTTGGAAACAAATCAGTTAATGTACAGTGCAGCTGTAATAGTCACTAATGAACTAGGCATTAAAATCAAAGTAGCTAATCACACAATGGAAAAAGCATCAAAGCTAAAGTGGAAAATCCGATTAGAACAAAAAGTCAAAAAATTAAGGGCAGATGCTAGCAACTTAAAGAACATGCATGAGCAACGGCTTAAAAACAGAAAAATCATAGATCAGCTAATCAGAAGATATAGATTGGATACAAGAAACATCAATGAAGCTGTAGAGATTGTAAAACAGCAGATAACAGCAACAGCTAGAAAAATTGAAAGATATGAGGCACGAATCATCCAATATAAACAAAATCAACAATTTCGATCAGACCAACGGCGTTTTTATCAAAGTCTTAATGTGAATGGTGGCACCAAAAGTGAAAAACCAGAAAAGCAGGCCACAGCTGAATTCTGGAAAGAATTGTGGGGAAATGCAAAGGACTACAATAAGGAAGCAAAGTGGATACATGACTTTGAGGAAAGCATTGGTAACAAACAAATGCAAGTATTAGAAATAACAACTGAGATGGTCAAAAATCGAGTAAAAAAAGTAAAGAATTGGACATCACCTGGAAAGGACCAATTACATGGTTTCTGGCTCAAATATCTGACCAGTTTACATGCAATATTGGCCAGGCAACTGAATGAGATTTTACAAAATGGCCAAATTGATGAATGGTTGACAACTGGAAAAATATACTTGATTCAGAAAGATGCAACTAAAGGAACAATACCTGAAAACTACAGACCAATAACATGCTTGCCAACAACCTTCAAATTACTCACAGACATTATTGCAGATAACATTATGGATTATTTGGAAACAAACAACATCTTGCCAGTAGAGCAGAAAGGCAACAAAAGAAGGAGCAGGGGCACAAAAGATCAGCTCCTAATTGATAAAATGATATTAGAAAATTGTAAGAACAGAAAAACGAACTTGAATATGGTCTGGATTGATTACAAAAAGGCATTTGACTCATTGCCACATAGTTGGATCATAAAATGCTTAGAAACAACTGGCATTAGCAAAAATATTACATCCTTTACTGAAAAGGCGATGAAACAATGGAGAACCGAGTTGGCAGTAGGGAATGAGAACTACGGAATGGTTAATATCAAGCGAGGAATTTTCCAGGGTGATTCACTTTCACCTCTTCTCTTCATCATCGTGATGATCCCACTATCAGTAATCTTAAAAAAAATGAAATTAGGCTACCAAACAGCCAAAGAAGCCGAAAAAATTTCGCATTTATTATATATGGATGATTTGAAACTCTATGGAAAGTCAGAAATAGAAATCCAATCATTGACAAACACAGTCCGAGTATTCAGCACCGATATTTCAATGAAGTTTGGCATGGAAAAATGTGCCACTGTATCCATAAAAAGGGGCAAAATCACTGCGTGTGAGGGAATTGAAATGCCCAATGGCCAACTAATTAAATGCAACAAAAATGAAGCCTACAAATACTTAGGCATTCTGCAGTTGGATAACATCAAGCATGGAGAAGTAAAAACTATTGTCAGGGGAGAGTACACCAACAGAGTTAGGAAAATTTTGAAATCTAAATTGAATGGTGGAAATACAATCAAGGCCATAAACACCTGGGCAATACCAGTTATAAGATACACAGCTGGTATAGTTAACTGGACAAAAGCTGATTTGGACATTTTAGACCGAAAAACCAGGAAACTAATGACAATGCACTACAGTTTACATCCACATGGTGATATTGATAGACTATACCTACCCCGAAAATCAGGTGGCAGAGGATTATTACAAGTGAAGCAAATAGTTGAAGAAGAAAAACATGCACTGGCTGATTATTTAAAAGAAAGTCAAGAACATCTATTAATCGAAGTAAAGAACAAAAATCTATTGAAGGCCCAACAGACGAAACAAGAATACAAAAAAGATGTGATAAAATTAAGAATGGAGAGTTGGCAGAACAAAGCATTGCATGGCCAATTTCTGGAAAAAATAAAAGTTAAAGTGGACAGTGAAAAAACTTGGTTATAGTTAACAACAGGTACATTAAAGAAAGAAACAGAGTCACTAATCCTGGCTGCGCAAGAACAAGCTATCCGCACAAATGCCATTAAGACCAAAATCGAAAAATCCTCTGATGATGCCAAATGCAGACTCTGCAAAGAAGTTGATGAAACTGTTGACCACATACTCAGCTGCTGTAAAAAAATCGCGCAGACTGACTATAAAATGCGGCACAATTCAGTAGCACAAATGATCCACTGGAATTTGTGCAAAAATTATAATATTAAAACAACAACAAACTGGTGGGAACATAAGCCTGAAAAAGTCACCGAAAATCAGATGGTCAAGATCCTGTGGGATTTTCGTATACAAACAGACAAAATACTAGCGCATAACACACCAGACATCACACTGGTTGAGAAAAAGAAGGTTACAATCATAGACATCGCAATACCAGGTGATAGCAGGGTTGAGGAGAAGGAACATGAAAAAGTCGCGAAATACCAGGACTTAAAAATTGAAATCCTACGATTATGGCACAAACCAGCAGTGGTAATTCCAGTGGTAATCGGCACACTGGGTGCTATTCCAAAAGCACTGGAATTACAGTTAAAACAGTTAAAACTTGACAAAATCACCATCAGTCAAATGCAAAAAGCTGCACTGCTTGGATCTGCACGTATATTAAGAAAATACGTTACGACGTCCTAGGCCCCTGGGTGGGGCCCGACTAGTAATCAATGCCAAATCCGGCGAAACAACTGGCCGC
Source organism: Natrix helvetica (assembly GCF_964273705.1). Classification (NCBI taxonomy): domain Eukaryota; kingdom Metazoa; phylum Chordata; class Lepidosauria; order Squamata; family Natricidae; genus Natrix; species Natrix helvetica. The sequence goes on from NC_138548.1 coordinate 244,847,971, forward strand.
TGTGATACAATCGAACAACAACAACAACAATAATAATAATAATAATTATTATTATTATTATTATTATTATTATTATTATTATTATTATTATTATTATTATTATTATTATTATTATTATTATTATTATTATTATTATTATTATTATTATTATTATTATTATCCTTCACACCCAGCAGCTCCCTTAGCCAATCTTGAAGTTAAATGATCTAAAACTGCCTTATGCAACCTCCTCTTTAAATGTCAATGTTGGCCATTACTTCTTCAAGAGACTGTACTGATTAAGAGCTCTGCTACTTATTCTATTGAAGGAGGCCATGGATTGCCCCAAAGTCCTGCCATGTTGGTACTACTGTCTCTGACAAAAATGAGAACACACACGTTTACCCTCGATTTTAATAGAGACTGACAACAAACCAGATTTGGGTTTAATCACATTAACAAATATCTCCTCCCAAAGAAGGGCTGTCTGTGGGTTCACATGTTAGTCTATTAAACACAAACAATCTCTTTAATTAATATCCAAACTTGACATAAACTAACAGAAGCAAGGAAACAGCGGCAGGAAGACAACAAATCATCCTTGAAAGCAGTGGGAGGAAGCCCCACATCGGCAGCTGGAGGCGCAACCCAGATCCTGAAATAGGTATTTTAAAAAAGCATGTCCATTGACGTCAATTGGAAAAAGAAAAGGGCATAGCAGTGGAGATCAGCCATCCTGTTAATACTGAAAATGAATTTACTTATTTACGTGTCCCACTATACCGTGTCACCCTTACCAGAAGGTACGGTGAAGTTTTCTTGAAGTAACTTGGTCTTTCTTAGCAGCCCAATTTGAGGAGCACAGCACCTCATACCCAATGTACTTAACCCAGATGAGCAAGCCTAATCATGCTCACTTAGGTGAATAACTATACCATAATGTGAACTGAGGAAATAGATAATCATATAACCAGTTCAGCATCCATTCTCATGTCCCTGGCATCTTTTCCAACAACCACAATAATTGCCTCTGTTTCTTTCAGTGATTGCAATCTTCATGCTGTGTCTTTGTCCACCTAGGCATACTGTCAGTTAGGGAACAAAAAACTTAGTCAATGTGTTGAGATGGTAATGCTTTTACCCACTTCAGTTGCAGAGGGCAAAAAAAAAAGACCTTTGCAGAGATTTTGAGCAATAAGCAGTGATCAGAAGCATCAGGCATCATCATTCCTCAAGAGAAAAGCCTTGCTATGCACCACCCCCCTCTTATCATAATTGGGAAAAAATCCAACAAGTTGACAGCAATATAAGGCCATAGCAAGACTTTTCCAGAGCATATTTTATTTTGCAGATCATCTTGCTATATTTAAAAAAAAAGGTTAACCCTATGTGGATGCTTATCTGTTAAATACAATCTTATGTTAACTTTTCACGTATTCGCCTGTTAGAGGGCACTGCAGTCATTTATAGTAATCTTCCCAAACCAATGTGTTGGACATCTTATCCCATTATTACTTATCAACTTAGCCAAAGGGTTAGATGGGAGGTGAAATCCAATACAACTGGAGGAAATCAGGTTGGGGAAAGGCAGCTTGTTGTATACTTTAATTGACTGACTATCAGCTTTGAAATTGCAAAGGCAAAAAGTAATAATTGTAGTAATAGTAATAATAGCAACTCCCTGATTCTGTTCAAGCCTGCCTTTCCTCAGGCAAACTTTTATCCTTCACACCAAGCTGACCACTTTGGGGCAGCCTCTTCCAATGTCCGGATCCATCCACTCTATGGATTGCCAGTTCCTTTTCAATAATTGCCAGTACTTCTTGAGTGACTTGTTGGCATGAAATCTTTGCTTATAGGAACTCAAGCACTATGTCCAGTTTACATAGGCTATGTATATACCGATCCACAAATTGGATGTACACAATCAATGGATCCACATATACAGGTTGGATGAATCCACAAAATGGATTTTGTGTAAAATTTTAATTACTTGCTTTCGGAGGCTGAGACACATTTAGCCCCTCTCTATATTATAGGCTGAAAGAACCTATTAGGAACATGTGGGTGGATGTGCACGCATGCACCTTTGACTCATGGCAAAGTCTGGAAGATTTCTGTACTTTTCTTGACAAGATTTCAGAAGTATTTTGCCATTGCCTGCTTCCTATGGCTCAGAAGGAGTGACTGGCTCCAGGTCACCTGGCTGACTAAGGGGAAACTAAAACTCACCATATCTCCGTTTCCAACTTGATGCCAAGCTACACCAAAGGGAGCAATTAACTGTCAAAGTGCCTTTATCTCTGGATAAAGTGCCTTTATTAAAGTGCCTTTATCTCTGGATTTGAAAAGTAAAAGAAATATAAGGAGGAGGAAGAGAGAGTAAGAAATCAGTTTTATTCCAGCTAAAGGAAAAAGCATCCAGTACCAAGACTTGGAATTGTTCTACAAAGTTTTCAAGCCCAGATTATCATGCAAAAAGTTCAGAAGGAAATCTGCCAAATTAAAGACACTGATACACAAAAGAGAGGGCTTAGTTGTGACATCGTCTCCAACCCATTGCAACTCCAGGGACAACGTTCCTTCAGGCCTTCCTGTCCTCTACCATCCTCTGGAGTCCATTTAAGCTCACGCCAACTGCTTCGGTGATTCCACCCAGCCACCACATTCTCTGTTGTCCCCTTCTTCTTTTGCCCTCAATCTTTCCCAGCATTAGGCTCTTCTCCATTGAGTCCTTCCTTCTCATTAGGTGGCCAAAGTATTTGAAAAGAGATGGCTGCTTGTGGTTTTATGTCACTTTGAGTTCTGTTCTCCCCAAATCTATCCTTTCTTCCAATTTAGAAGACCCAACCTTTTTTTCAAAATTGTCTTCTTGATTGGCTACAAGATTTGCCCTCAGAAAATCCATGCAACTGCTAGACAAAGAGACATAGAAAATGTTATTTTTTTCTCCCATCTAAGAAGATCTTTGCAGTCAAGTCTTGTTGATCAACCTGTATTTGATTTGCACTTTATCTGAGTGAGCCAATCATCATTTTAATGCAATGACACAAACCTAGAAAATGAGAGCTCCCAAAATGATTTATTCTTTTAAAAATTCCAATATTACTAACAACAAATTTGGCCATAATTAACTGAGTTTTTAAAGTTTTGTATGTTGCCATTTGTTGAAAAGAAGCAAACTATATGGTTTAAATGGACAACTTAAAAGAAGAAAACAATTATTGTCTCTGAGATGACTTTTATAAGGAAAAGATCAATTAAAATTCAGGATGGATTTATTTGTTATCAAATAAACAGTTGTCAACAATAAGTGAAATAAATATTTTTTAAATGTATTGAAATTGCCAAATTCAGGATGTAGGTTTTCATTGCCCCCCAAAGAGTAATCCAATCATATATTAAAAATGAGACAGTCCTTGACCTGGCATTCAGAATTGATCACACTCTGATAAAAATGTTCCAAAATATTTTCTAAACTCAAGCCCTTTTAGAGATACTGCTGTTCTACATTCCTCAAGAAAAGAATTTATTGTTTCTGACCAATGTATATGTTACCCAATCCCAAATGACTTTAATGAATATAATTTATCCCAATAACAAAATCCTGCTCTATAAACAAAATATTATAGTCCTGTGTAAAGTGATATGCTTTGCACCTCTTCTTGGACTGTCCCAATGAGAGGGCTGGCTTCAGTTCTGAGAGCAAATGGTTCAAAAATTTAGTGCCCACCATTGAAAAAGGATTCGATGCTAGGTGTATCCATGCCAAGAACTGCAAAAGGTGCTTCATTAAGGCAAGGTTACATTACTGCTTTCAGGAAAAAAATAACATTTACTCATGGTTTTAGCCACATGCTTTTTAAATTGCACACAAAAAAGTGAAGGCAAAAAACCCCCAAGCCCAAACTGTTAAGAATTAACAGGAAAAGGAAGCGAGAACAAGCCATAGTAGAAAATTACAACAGCCGATTGTGAAGGCAAAAGTGAAGCTGAGCACTTCTGTCTCTTATCATAGCAGCTAGACTACAGAATTTTAACCATTTTAAAAGGGCCTTATGGAGGTAAAATATATAATGATGGCAGGATAAACACAAAATGAAAGGTAAACAGAGCAAAATGGTTTCATTACATCAATCTTGTCAAAGGCCATTTGTCTGTCAGAGCTGAGTGCACTTTGCCGATTGTGAAGGGCTGCCTCTTAAACCCCTGGTGCAAAAAGTAGAAATTCATTATAAACGTACATTCTTAAAATGGAGGGAGAACAAGGAGTGGCAGGGATTAAAGTGTAACACCTGGTAGTAACGTTACCTAGTTTTTCCAAAGCATAGAAACAAGCAAACGAAGTTTAGTCTGAAATTGCCCCAGATTTCTGCAAGCAGATCTATGTAGGACAGAGTCAAATAAGGGGAGCCAATTGTACAGGATGGTCTATCACAAGACCAAGTAAAGTGACAGGAGAAAGCAGCTGTGCAAATTCTTAAAAAAAGCTGCACTACCAACTCTTTTTAAAAAAAAAAATCTGAATCTGGCCTATCATTGTTCTCATTTCTGCAGACCTTAAGATACTGAGAACTTCCCAGAAATACTATAAACCAGTCAGCACTCACTTCACAGTTGACCCAAAGAAGATGGCAAAAACAGTTACCCAATCAATAATTTTCTGCTGCCTGGATTACTACAGTTTCAAGAGGAACAGAAATCCCCTCATCTCCACTCCACAATAAGAGAAATTGAATTGCTAGCCAATTCCCATCAACAAATTCAATTCATGTTATCTGCATTTCTTAGCTTGTTTGCTTTTAAAAAATGGCTAGTTGCTGCCAAGGGGAAACTGGGTAGGATAGTCCTTCATAACTAGACACTACTCCCTCTTTTTAATCCAGTATGATCTCATCAATTTTCTTCTAATAAAACACGGTTGTTTTAATTCTAATGAACACCGTAAAACACATGCATGAACACATAAAGAACCTGGAAATAAAGACATCATCTGCCTTAAGCCTGATATGTGCTTGTTTTCTTTCTAATCCCATTACTGCTCTGAAATGAGGCCTGTGGATTGCCATCCCTTCATTAGCAACTGTTCTGATATTCCCTCAAAAGCCCTGAGATTGGATTGTAATGAATCCTCCAGTCACGAAATACTTTCAGTCACATGGGCAAGTGCTGCAGATGAGAGGAAGGATTAGAGACTGTAAAACCTAGCCATGCTAATATTTGTGATAGCCCTGTCGTATTTTTCAAAGCTGCTGCACAGAAGTCCCCGTTAAGGTACTTTGTGGCTCTGTCGCCCCTTGTTCCTGCTGTATTGTTGAGCTGAGCTGAGCTGCCTACCTTGGTGGCCACCAGCTGGCTTGACTTAGCTTCACCCTCACCCTTCACCTACCAGTGACGTGCGGTGAGGTTTACTGCTGGTGAGGCTGGTGACGTCATCAGGAAGGTGGGGAATGGGACCATGTGTGCTGGAGGCGGAGGCTGCCTCAGCCTCCAGCACACGTGATCCCATTCCCCACCTTCCTGAGCGTGCTCCGCCGGCTCGTGCTCCGCAGTCCTTGAAAGCGACTGGGGAACGATGAGAACCTTCCTGCCTCTGCTGGACTTTGCGCAAGTCCAGCAGAGGCAGGAAGGTTCTCGTTCCCCAGTCGCTTTTGTGGCTTCGTCATCTGGGAGCGCCGACAACATTTCTGCATCCACAGCTCCCAGCCGCGGCCGGACGGATGTATATAATATTATAATATTATATATATATATATATATATATATATATATATATATATATATATATATATATATATATATATATATATATATATATATATATATATATATATATATATATATATATATATATATATATATATATATATATATATATATATATATATATATATATATATATATATATATATATATATAATTTAATTTTAATTTAATTTAATGCTTCTAGACCGCCCCCTCTCCCGAAAGGGACTCGGGGCGGTGTACAGTTCATACAAAATATATCAGATACAATAAAATTAAGTATGTACAGTTGACAGTTGACATGGAGGAGGTAAGAATGACATTAAAAGAACTGTACAAAGCAGATTAAAATAAGTTCAAACCCCTAAAAACAAATACAGTGAATTAAAAAACCCCTAAAATAACCAGATATAGTGCGTTTGCCAGGAGGGACAGTTGAATTATGCCAGGCCTGCTAATCGGAACAGGTGGGTCTTCAGTTTTTGCCGGAAGGAGCGGAGGTCAGAAGTGGTTCTAATGTCGGGGGGGAGGTCATTCCAGAGGGTTGGGCCCATCACAGAGAAGGCCCTACTCCTCGGTGTCGCCCGCCGGCATTGTCCAGTGGATGGCACCAGGAGAAGTCCCTCCCTGTGTGAGCGTATTGGCCGCAGGGATGTATGTGGGAGGATGCGATCCCGCAAGTAACTAGGTCCCGTGCCATGGAGCGCTTTAAAGATGGTAATCAGCACCTTGAAACGCACCCGGAAAACCACAGGTAGCCAATGCAGCTCGCGCAGGAGAGGTGTTACGTGGGAGTACCTCGTACTCCCCATCACAGCCCGCGCGGCTGCATTCTGAACTAACTGCAGTCTCCGGGCGCGTCCCAAGGGCAGCCCCATGTAGAGAGCGTTGCAGTAATCCAGGCGGGACGTCACCAGCGCATGAGTGACCGTGCGTAGGGCATCCCGGTCCAGTAGGGGGCGCAATTGGCGCACCAGGCGAACCTGGTGGAACGCCAGGTAGTATATAGTATATAGTATATAATATTATATACTATTATTTCATGAAGAGAGGTGAGGCTCTGCCTCCCTTGCCTCCCCTGACCGCACGTCCCTGTCACCTACACAACACGCTGTTGCCAGTGAGGTGTTCATTCTGTTTGCCCAGCAGTCTCTATGTCTTTTTATTTTTTTTTTAAATGGTGATAAAACGCAGAGTAGCATGTGCATATTTTTTTAAACAGTTTGCATGCCTTCCTTTTATTTTAAAACTGGGTTCTAGTTTATTCCCGCCAAGGTTAAGGGGGAAAGGTGGGAAACCAAAGTGACTGGAAACATCTAGATTCTTCTCATTGTGGGAGGGGTGGGGGGGAGCCACAATACATGTAAAATAATCCATAATAATCTGTTGACATGCAAGAGCTTAATTGTGGAAGTACTATCAGAATAAAACAGCCAGGGTGTGGTCAAGGAGATTGAGTCAAGGCATAGGGAAGCATAGCTTCTCTCTAATACAGTAATAATATGTGAAATGGGGGGGGGAGCCATAGCCAGGGGAGTGTTCAGACAAGAAGCAGTTAAGCCCTCAAAAGGTATGTTTTCAAGGAGAGAAGCAACTTAAAACTGAGGAGAAACTTCCTAAAAGTTAGAACAATTAATCAGTGGAACGGCTTGCCTCTAGAAGTTGTGAATGCCCCAACATTGGAAGTCTTTCAGAAGATGTTGGATAGCCATTTGTCTGAAACGGTATAGGGTTTCCTGCCTTGGCAGGGGGTTGGACTAGAAGACCTCCAAGGTCCCTTCCAACTCTGCTGTTGTATTGTATTGTATGTGAACATGGCAAATATCACAGAAGGAACCATCCCTAGTTTCTGGGATAGCAAAGTTGTTGTTGATGCTGTACTTTCAGAATTGCAGGAGTCTGTTAAAAGTAACCTTACAATAAAGTAGAATGATTCCATCTGGTTGTACTTTCTATTTGGACTACTTCATTAGACTCATCCAAAGTCACATGTTTCACATCTCTGACTCTGAGTCATCTTCAAGTGGAGACATACCGGTATAACCTACTGATTTGGGTCAAATTCACCAAAGTCTCAACAGATTTGTCCTGCCTCTATTAACATGGAAGTCATTGTATGAAGAAGGCAACTAATGGGATGATCTTCTTAGTTGTATTGGATGGGTTAAGGAAAGGAGAACTCTCCACTGAAGATTGATTGATTGATTGATTTCTTTCTTTCTTTCTTTTTCTCTACACACAGATGCACACACATAAGACACATGTAACTAACTAGTTACATGTTATCAAATTAACATTAACTTTGAGCGGTTCACATATACATTTTCTTCAGGATTAATAGCCACATATACATTCCTGAATGACCAGATCTAGGCCACAGGTTGCCAGATGTTCCATGACAAGGCAATAATATAGACCAAGTCAATAGTAAGACTTGCCTAGGCGATGAAATATCTATTTTCCCCATATGCCAAAATCTAATTTAGATAGATTTTCCAAATATTTTACTGATGCAGCCACGTGAGTAGCCCAGTCTGCTCTACTACTTTAGAATTTAAAAAAAATGTAGACTGCAACTGCCACCGGCTGAAATGTTTGTGAGAGATGACCTTCAGTTGAAGTAGAGAATGAAGGAGAGTGAAAAGTATTTTTTTCCATTTAGAAAAATCCCAACGCATTGCATGGGGGATTTTTTTTTAAAAAAACCATAGAACTTTTATTGAAAAGTGTTAGATATTAGCATATATCATAGTAAGTCTCCCCTCTGGTCCGCTGCTACAGCGGGAAACAGGTATCGTTCTGATTGGTCGAGGGGCGTACCCGATCCCTATAAAAGGGGAACCCTCCGACCACAGAGCAAGCTGGATCATTACTACTACTAATAAAGAGCTGTTAAGTCACTACGTGTCCGCAGTCTGTCTCTCGTTGCCCAGATCCAACATTGGCGACGAAGGTGGGATCGAGGGGCAGATAGGACGAAGAACGCTACCTCCAGAATCTCCGGATTTGATCCAGCCCAGGAATTCGGCAGAAATTCCGGCAGCCATCTCAGATCACCGCAGCGCGGCAAATTCAAACAGAGAAGATGGCGATGCATGCTCCCCCCGCTCCTTTCGACCCAGCAAACGACGAATGGGAAGCCTTCATGATTCGTTTCGAGTGTTTCCTCGAAGCGAACGAATACACGGGGATCACCGACGCGAGGAAGAAAAACATCTTCCTCGGCTACTGTGGAAAGGAAGTCTTCAATACGGCCAGAGACCTCACCGCGCCTACTCCAATACAGGCAGTATCGTGGACGGCGTTGCAACAGGCCCTGCAAACTCATTACGCGCCAAAACCTTCCCGCCATGTCTGCCGCAAGGAATTCAACACGAGGAACCAGAAGGCGGGAGAATCCATCAATCAATATGTTGCAGCCCTACGAAAAGCAGCAACTCACTGCGAGTTCAGGGATCTGGACGAGCACATCTTAGCGCAGCTCATCTGTGGGTTAAGAGACATTTCTCTACAAAAGAAGCTGTTGGCAAACCCGAATTTAACCCTACAGATAGCGCTGAACGAAGCAAGAGCGTCAGAGTCAGCAGAGAAATCATCGGTGACCATACAACGAGGGGCCAACGTAAACCAGCCAGCACCGAGGCAAACCAGAGTACACTACGAGGACACAAGCCCCGACTACGAGAATCCCGAATTCGAGGACAGTCACATGATGCGGAGCAGTCACATGAGGCCTGGGGGGAGACCCGGATCCCGCTTGCCGCCCTGCGCAAGTTGCGGAGGGAATCACCCCAGGTCTACTTGTAGGTTCAGGAACGTTGTTTGTTCGCACTGCAACAAACTTGGGCACATCGCACGAGTGTGCCGGAGCGGAGTCCCTGCCTCATGGCAGCCACCCATGTACCGCCAACAGAAGCCCAACCCAGGGGCTTGGCGGAATCAGAAAGGGCGCCCAGAGAGAAATCCACAAGTGTATACCCAGAGAGAAAATTCCCAAAGAGCTGAGCGAGCATATCCCCAGAGAGATTACTCACAAGGAGCTGAGCGAGCGTATCCCCAGAGAGAATACACACAAAGAGCTGAAAGAGCGTTCTATCAAGACGCTCAACGAGAGTATTTTCAGGATGAAGACGATGAGATAGAGTTGACCCAGAGAGAGGAGTTGCGAACGTATCTCACCACAATACATCAGGTCCGCCCGAAGCGACCAAAAAGGCTGAGAGTCACAGTCCTCTTGGAGGGCTCACCCTGCGAGCTAGAAGTTGACACAGGATCAACCCTGACGATTATTTCATGGGCATCCATGAAACAGGCTATCCCTAGCCTCAGAAAGAGCCAACTCCGTGCTCCAGACGTCCTACTGCGAGACTACCAGGGGAACCAAGTCCCCATCGTGGGCCAAGGCACATTCCACATCCGTTTCAAGGACATCGAAGCCCAGCTGCCCGTGACCATCGCCAGCGCGCCATTACAGAACCTTCTGGGGCTTGATTGGTTTGAAGCCTTGGGGTTAGAAGTCACCGGAATCAACGCCGTGAGAAACAGCAGCGCTGATCAGATTTTTAAGGAGTTCGAGGACGTGTTCAGCCCCGGTCTTGGTAAGTATGTGGGTAAACCAATATCATTCAATTTAGACCCCAAAGTGGCGCCAATCCGACTTAAACCGAGACGAGTGCCTTTTGCACTCCGCCCAAAAATAGATAAGAAAATAGATAAGTTAGTGGAGCAAGGAATCCTTGAGCCGGTGGATCACGCGCGTTGGGAAACACCCATCGTGACCCCAGTCAAACCAGACGGATCAGTCCGCATCTGCGCGGACTATAAATGCACAATTAATGTCGCGCTACAACAGAGCGCATATCCTGTGCCTGTAGTACAGCACTTATTGCACTCGTTGGGGCCAGGAAAGGTATTTGCTAAGTTAGACATGGCACAAGCTTACCAGCAACTGCCAGTTGATAGCGCCACAGCGGAGGCCCAAACTATAGTGACGCATAGAGGAGCATTCAAATGCAACCGGCTACAATTCGGCGTGAGCATTGCCCCAGGATTGTTCCAGAGCGTCATGGAACGACTTTTGCAAGGGATACCGGGAGTCGTCCCCTATTTTGACGACATCTTGGTGTCCGCTGCAAACGAGGAGCAATTAAATAAAAGAGTCAGAACTGTTTTGGCCAGAATCAGAGAAAAGGGTCTCCGCCTTAAAAAGGAAAAATGCCAAATTAACGTGCCTAGCGTAGAATTCCTGGGTTATAGAATCGATGGTCAGGGAATACACCCCACTTCAAAGAAAATTAAGGCGATCCAGGACGCCCCCACACCACGAAATCAGACCGAGTTGCAGGCCTTCCTCGGATTACTTAATTTCTACAGCGTTTTTCTGAGGCAGAAGGCGACCGTTGCTGAGCCACTACACCGTCTACTCCAGAGGAACGCACCATGGAAATGGGGACGATCCGAAGCTGCAGCTTTCGCCGGGGTAAAGCGCCTGCTCACCACTGACTCACTGCTTGTCCAATACAGCCAGACCCTACCGCTGGTATTGACCTGCGACGCATCACCCTTCGGAGTTGGAGCAGTCCTCAGCCACAGGATGCCCGACGGAAAAGAAGCACCCATCGCCTTCTACTCCAGAACTCTTTCATCGGCCGAAAGGAATTACAGCCAAATGGACCGGGAAGCGCTGGCTGCTGTAGCTGGAGTAAAGCGTTTCCACGAATACCTCTACGGCCGCGATTTTGAACTAATTACAGATCACAAACCGTTGTTGGGACTTTTGGCGGGAAACCGCCCCACCCCGATCTCCCTTTCTCCACGCATGACCAGGTGGACTGTTTTCCTGGCTGCGTATTCATACAAATTGATTCATCGACCGGGCTCCACTCTAGGACACGCAGACGCACTCAGCCGTTGCCCATTACCTGACATTCTGCCAGACCCCACTCCAGAAGTACCGGTATTGCTCATTGACTGTTTGGACTCTGGACCGGTTTCTTCATACGACGTTGCAAGATTCTCCTCTAAAGACAATGTAATAAAGCAAGTTCAAACTTGGGTTTGGAGGGGGTGGCCGAAAGGAAACGTGGGCCCGGAATTCAAAATGTTTTGGTCAAAACGGGACGAACTCTCAGTGTTACAAGGTTGTTTATTGTGGGGGGATCGAGTTGTTATTCCGTATGTTTTACGTAGAAATGTATTAGAGGCTTTACATGTGGGTCATCCGGGGATTGTTAGAATGAAGGCGTTAGCAAGAAGTTACGTTTGGTGGCCAAACATGGACAAAGAAATAGAGGAGTGGGTGGCCACTTGCGACCCATGCCAGGAATCGAGACCAGCACCCCCGGAAGCGCCCGCCACAGAATGGGAGAAACCTAAAGCACCCTGGTCGCGAATACACATCGACTTCGCAGGGCCATTCCAAGGTCAGACTTTCCTTATAGTTGTGGATGCATACTCAAAATGGCTAGATGTAGTCCTAATGACTTCAACCACGGCAGAGGCAGTCATTAAGGTTCTACGGCGACTTTTCGCCACTCATGGCCTGCCCGACCTCCTAGTCTCCGATAATGGGCCCCAATTCACGGCCATGCATTTCGAAACGTTTTTAGCAGGTCAGGGAATTTGGCATGCCCTCGTCGCGCCATTCCATCTGGCATCAAACGGACAGGCGGAGAGAATGGTGCGATTCGCAAAAGAGGCCCTCGCTAGGATGGGTCCAGGTGATTGGCAAACACGCATTGACCATTACCTCCTAATTCAGCATATTACCCCAAGCGCAATGACGGGTAGGAGTCCTGCTGAACTACTCATGGGCCGCCGTCTACGGTCTCACCTGGACCGTCTTCACCCAAATTACTCTGCCACAGCTCCCCCAGACTCCACAAGTAAAATTCGGTCTTTCAGCATAGGGGATTCAGTATACGCCCACAACTATGCAGGGGGAACATTGTGGATGCCGGCAAAGGTCATTGGCATCACGGGTCCACGATCGTATTTGCTGGAACTAGAAGATGGGCGGAACTGGAAAAGGCACATCGATCAACTTCGGGGTCGTCTAGCACACTCAGACCTTCGAAATGAAGACGAGATTTCCCTGCCTACAGAAAGTCAACCACGCGAGAGCCCCATCATAGAAAACTACGACACCTGCGAACCAAGCTTGGAACAAGAAAACACGCACGAAGCAGAACGAACCCCAGACAACGCAACCGAGCAGACTCCAGAACGCCTTAGCAACGAAGGCACAAAACCCCCCGAACGTGAAACAGGAAAAGCACCCGATCCTGCAACCACTTCTAACCAGCCCGAACTACGACGCTCCTCCCGAGCAAGACAAACACCCACATACCTAAAAGACTATGTTACCTACCGCAACGTTCCATCTAGGAGGGGAGGGGTGTTAGATATTAGCATATATCGTAGTAAGTCTCCCCTCTGGTCCGCTGCTACAGCGGGAAACAGGTATCGTTCTGATTGGTCGAGGGGCGTACCCGATCCCTATAAAAGGGGAACCCTCCGACCACAGAGCAAGCTGGATCATTACTACTACTAATAAAGAGCTGTTAAGTCACTACCTGTCCGCAGTCTGTCTCTCATTGCCCAGATCCAACAAAAAGCATATCCCCAGTGATGCTTTTCTTTGTCTGTTTATACAGATGCCAGCTTTAAAGAAGAGGTCGTCTCTTGAAAATCAGCAAAAGATGGATCAGCAAAAGAGCTTATCCATAATTAATGTTTAAATTGGCCCTGTCCTATGCTCAAGCCAGTTTGAGACAACCCTGTAGGTCCAAGACAGTATGGCAACACTTTGTAAAATATGTAGTACAGACTGCAGGCTGCCACAAACTCCCATTGGACAATTCATCTTCCTTTGTAGCCTCCCTCCTCTCTGTTCCAAGAAAACAGTAGCCAATCATCTTCTTTCCTGTGAGTAGATTTTATTGGACAGGTATACTTTTGTATGTGTGTGTGTGCGCACGTGCGTGTATCTGTACCCGTATGCATCTCTGTGTAATTAAACTGAATTTATGTATGGTATTCAAAGCATCTAAATGCACTTACATGCAGGCATCACATGCATAAATATATTTTATTGCGCTACAGTGCTGCTTTCTAATGCCATTTAATGCCACCTTCATCCTTAATCCTGTAATAGTACAGTGGGTTATAACATTTGCTGTGTAAAGGCAGCTCTAAAAGGTATTAGAGACCGTGCTAAGAGATATTGTTGCCTCTGCAAAGTCACCGATGAACTGCTGGGATTGGCCAGCAACAAACTGAAATGCACCATCGAAAGCAGGCAAGACCTTTACGGGAAAAATGCCATTTTGTATGTGGAACAGGAAAAATACATCCTAATGTCACTTTGAGAGTGAATGGGGGATTAAGAAACAGTGGCATTGTCCACTTTTGTCCCCTAGAAACAGTTGCTGTAGGGATCTGCAGGAAACGTAGCTGAGTTCTTACAGGTAATTCTCATTTAGTAATCAGCCACTCGGTGTATTAAGTGAAATGGTTGCTAAGTGAAACCATGGCTGTGTTTATGCTCTTACTTCCACTTCACTTTGTTTTACAGAACCGAGAAGGTGGCAAAGGGGAGGATGGCTTGCAAAGTTGTATTTTGGTAACTGTGAATGGTCGCTAAACGTGGCAGTTGCTAAACAAGGATCCACCTACATTCCCAAGAGCACATTTCAGGATTTTAAAAACAACATCCTCAGAACAGCACTTTTTTTCGGGGGGGGAGGCGGGAGTTCAGAAACTTCCTAACAAAGAGAGTGTCTATCCTCAACGGTAGCAGATCTGGCTTCTCACATTTTGGAATCGGTAACCCATATTACCAATTCTACAGAAGTTCTCTTCCTTAAAATAATCCAGCCCAAGGCCTTAAAGTTATAAACCGTACTGCTATGGTTGGAAGCTAGGTTGTTTTCTAAACAGTGAATATTTGGGAAACAAGTGTATTTCTGGATTATTTCAGACAAGTAGAGAGAACACAGGCAGAGAGGAATTCAGACTCACATCAAATAAAATGCAGAGCCAAAGCCAAAAGCCTTGTATAGAGAAATGCAAGGTGACATGGAATTTTCAAGTGCTGTCATGCACTTATTCTTGTTACGTATCCTTGTGGAACACGGATGCTTGTAGAATAAATTCCTTCCCTGCCATTATTATGCAGGGTTAGTGTTCTATTGTAGTAGCCCACAGACTAAATGCAATAAAGTCTTGTAGAATCTGTTGACAGTCATCTTTAAAACAGACTAAAGAGTTGCTGCTTTGGTTTTCACAGTACAAGCTGAGAAGTGGCACTCCCAAAATGCAGAACTGGCCTTGCCATCCACTGCATTTTGGGTATAGCTGTGGACACAAATTGCCCATCACTTAGAATAGGGCTTCACTTCAGTTTCTGCTTCTCTTTTTATCTATTACATTTATATTACTTCTCTCCTGACACAAGCATAAGAACCCCGACTAATGTGATTTTAAACACAGACATTTTGTAAAATTCAGAGTGGCTACAGCTATGGCATCACCAGACAAAAATGCAGGGGAAGGGGCATAGAACAGACAGTGTTATTTCCAGGTGTGTGCAGCAGCTTAGTCTAAAATTAGATTGCTGGCAGATGCATAACATAGCCTCACTTCTATTTCAAACTGCTGCAACTCTGGAATAAATATATTTTCATTCAACCCAGCTTTGCACTGGGGACCAATCTTATCTGATGAGTGACACATATCTTAAACTTTAATTTGCCATTGTTCATTACGTGGAAACAGGCAATCTGAGATTTTCCAGCAGCAGCCCCCAAGATATGCTAGTTTCAATAAAAAGATAAGAACCAACCTTCACCAACCAGGTGCCTCTGATACTAGGCAATGCTGCCTTTTAAGTCTGAGCCAGCACAAAACTGGTGTTGTGCATTGTTTCTAGGCCTTCAAGAGTCTTGGGTTTGCTTCTGCTTCCTTCCTGCAAACTTATTCTTCCACAACCTACAGCTCAGTGGTGGAATTCAATCTTTTTTTTACTACCGGTTCAGTGGGTGTGGCTTGGTGGGCATGGCATGGTGGGCATGGCAGGGGAAGGATACTGTAAAATCTCCATTCCCTCCCCACTCCAGGGGAAGGATACTGCAAAATCCCCATTCCCTCCCAATCAGCCGGGACTCGGGAGGCAGAGAATAGATGGGGGCGGGGCCAGCCAGAGGTGGTATTTACTGGTTCTCCAAACTACTTGAAATTTCCACTACCGGTTCCTCAGAACTGGTCAGAACCTGCTGAATACCACCTCTGCTACAGCTGCCACCCTCTCCAGCACCACAATTCCTTCAGCCTTCTTCTCTTTGTTTAAACTGGAGGTTACTTTACCACCCTGCAGAACATCCCAATCCTTTTCCCCCACCCTGAACTGACCCACTTCCTTTTGGCCAAAAAGAGCTGCTTCAACTGCATTGCTTGTGCCTTCAGGAGCATGGGCTTTGCCAGCAGATACATTAGTGAGAACACAGCAGCCGAGGGGGAATGAGTTCGCCAGGATGCTTCCTTCTCTGCAGTTATAAATAAGGAGGACTGAGCTGGATTACAGCTTATTGACCGGCTCAAGGGTTCTTTCCTAGGAACTAATTGATTTTCTCCCGTCTTTCTCTCACATGATCTCCACCGAGATGATGTGTCATGTGGAATGTGCCCTCTTCCTGAGCACTCGCTTCTGAACCCTGTGTTGTTTTCCTAAAATATGCACCTCTCTAAGCGTTCACCACTGAACCTGTGACCCAGCTAGAGAGAGAAGCTTCTTTTGAACTTCCAGACAGCCAAGACAGCAGGGCCAAAAAGTCTGGCGGCGTCAAGGCAAGCAAATGAGAGAAGGCAGAAGCAGAAGCAGGGA
The DNA here is from genome assembly GCF_964273705.1 of Natrix helvetica. Lineage (NCBI taxonomy): Eukaryota > Metazoa > Chordata > Lepidosauria > Squamata > Natricidae > Natrix > Natrix helvetica. The sequence goes on from NC_138548.1 coordinate 244,864,577, forward strand.
CTTCTGCTTTTAACATCCCAATTCCAATTCTCACTTTGTCTCTACAGATTCTCTTTGGCCATGCAGTTTATAACCTCGCTAGGGGGGGGGGGGGAAGAGAGAGAGAGAGACTGTTGTGTACGTAGTTGTACACATTTCTTTAGTAGATATAATTTTGTACATATTTTGGGTACTTTATGCCTTCGGTACAATTTTTTTGAGCTTTGTGCTACCAAATTTCGAAAAGCGTAAATTTTATTATGCCTGTCCATTTCAAGAGTTTTTATCAGGGGTGGGTTCTGACAGGCAGTACTGCCGGTTTGTTCGTGGGCGCACTGTGTGTTCATGCGCAGTACAATAAAAATTGTTCTGTGCATGTGCAGAAGTGAAAAACAAGATGGCGGTGCCTATGGCACCACCGGGAGAACCAGTTTGAGGGCGTGGGAGGCCTGGGTCATTGCCGGTTCCAGCAACCCAGGCCGCCAAAACATTACCGGTTCAGCTGAACCGGTCCGAACCGGTAGGAACTCACCACTGGTTCTTATGTATTTGAGGAGTCTAGTCATACACATACACACTATCCCACTCATTTCTCACTATCCACATTCCTTCCAGCCTGGTCCCTTAAAAATTTGTTTCTGTCAAATTATATATTCAGCCACCAAGTTTATGGTATGTGCATGGTACAGGCATCACACATGCTATTAATCCAATAAAGGAGGCAGGCAGGCAGCAATTATATCTGAAATGGTAGTATGCATTTCACTGTTCCAATCATGTTTGCCTTTGTGCAACCCTCGTTTTTAATCTTGTAAAGCTTCATTTACAGTATGTCTGTATTTTGGTAAACAGCCAAAACAAAGGGCCCTGAAGGAGGTATAGTTTTTCAGGGACAATTTTATTTTTTATATCTTCAGCCTTTGCTCCTGGGCACACATGTACAATGAGTATGCCGCCTAAAGTGCCTTTCTTTGTTTTGCTGCTTAGAATTCTACTACGGCTAAAGAGCGTCTCATATAGTGAATAAATACAGACAAAGGTCCTTAGAAGGACCTCTATTCTGCATCTGCCAAGCTCTTTTTTATTTTATTTTTTTATTAAAGTTCAAAAATAGTTACAGTAACTCAAATAAACATAAAATCCATTTCACCATAGGGTGGAATATCATAACCAAATGAGCAATGAAATACACTAGTGAACTCAGAATGCCTGCAATGTACTGAGTAAAGTAGGCCACAGTGCAACATTAGCAGTAGGGTATCCCTACTGACAGCATAACACTGTTTGCTTAAGCAGAAGACCTCCTTGGTTAGTAGGTATGTTCTAATGATCTTCTGAAACTCAACCTGCTTCAGAAGAAATCTCCTCTGCCTGCCAGATTAAATCTTCAGTGAGATCTTTCAAGTGATGCTCCAAATGGTAAGAATTTCTCACAGGGCAGATGCAAGCAAGGCCCTATTATTAGAAACTCCATTAGGAATTGAGTGTTTTAAGTCTTGCATTAATAGCACTGTCGTTACCACTAAAGTAATAATGGCCTTGGTGTTAATTTGAGCATCTCCTCTTTTATGCTGTATTTGAATGTGAATCTGATGTGTCTGACCTTGGGCAGGCAGGCAGACAAGAAGGGAGGTTTGGCATAGAATAAATGAATGGAGACCTTCCAGCTTGTCTTCTCATCATCTACTGTTTTTAAGAGCCTGCCTGATTAAAAAAGAAAAGAGTTTCATAAAAATCATGCCTGGCACAGGTAATAATTTTGAGAGAGTTCTCCATCTCACACGGTTAGCTTTTCACTCAATGGATAGCTTACTGTAGACTTCACTGCCAGTAGATGTGGTAATGGCAATCCATTTGGATGGTTTTAAAAACAGAAGAGGTTTATGAAGGATCAGGCTATAGGAATACCAATGAGTGTTTATTATCTCTCGACTCACACAAAGCCATACACTGTGGTTTCTGAGAAGTCACCATACAAGTATTATGAGCTTCCTGGATGCCACTGTGCAATTCAGACCAGCCCAAACCAGCAGGACTCCTGGCTCTTTTTCTGTTCTTGTCATCTTATGTAAAATCAGCAGTGTTACAGGTGAGGGGAGATGACAAAACAAGGACACCAGAAAAAGCTCCGGAGACTACTATATTTAACTATCTTAAGTATCAGTGCCGGATATATGCACCTTTAATTAGATTAGACCATGTTAAGGTGTGAAGTAGCTTCAAATGCCACTGGGTCAACAAGAATTGTTCTCTCCCCCCCCCCCCCACGGCCACCTTTTTTTTAAAGTAAAAAGACAACACTAACATCTTCAGCATTAAACGGACTACATTCAACGATTTCTCCCCGATACCTCCCATGATCCATTTTAAGACTTACTAAATGAACACTTGGGTTGTTTTCCATTGCTTTCCATCTGGGATCCTATACTCAGTCATTCTGACTTACTATCCACCTGGAAGTCTCAAGAGCTTGATTTGGTAAAATATTTCATTGGCACTGAAATAAGCTCTGAAGAAGAAAAAATCCGAAGAAAAAGAATGGGTTCAGACTGTGACCACAACCCAATAGTTTTGGAAGCGTAATTCTAACAGAAGGCTTGTGAAGGTTGAAGCCAACCAAGCTTTTCCATATTTGGTCCAACATGTAAAGATGGTGTCTCAGAATATCGTAATCAAACATGACAGCAGACCATTTTTCCCATCAAAATGAGGCTTTGGACAAGAGGCATGGCTGCATTTTATCTCAGCTGGAAGCTGAATTTGGCAACGCATATTTCCCAGCAAAGGATGGGAAGTAAGTAAGAAATAAGAATAAGATGTAAGAATAAATATGTAAGAGTAAGAAGGTCAATTTTTTTCAGACCACAAATGTGCCACATTCATAACCAAACAGGAAAAAAAGGGATACAACACTAATAAGCAAGATATAAATTATCTCTGTCTGAATGAAGAGCACAGCAGCAGACTTTGAAAGGTTTCTGATATAATGTCATAAACATGGACATAGGTACAGCCATTTGTTCGTCCTGTGTGCAAATATTGACTTAGCATCAGTGTTCCAGGGTGTGATGCCCGAGATATCCATCAGCCAACTCTGGAGTCAGCAAATTCTGCTTCTGCAATATCTGCTATGCTCAGGTTCCAGATTATTTCTCTGGTGTACAGCATCTTGCAGGATTATACCCTTGGATGTTCTAACAGTAGCAATTATATCATTTTAGCGTGCTCAGCAAATCAATCAAAGTCTACTGTTGCAGCTTTTCCACGCACTTCTTAAGCATACACTGCTTGCACACACTTTGTTACTGAAAATTATTGCTCTCCATTAATGACTAAAAGTCAATTTTTAAAAAACTGACCTTTGCTTTAAAACGACTGACTATGGTTTTATAGCTTATATTTGTACAGGATAAATACAAACTCAATAGAAAGATCGGTTCACTTATAATACTGTAGCCAACTTAATTTGTTTTCCTTGGCCATCTTGGTCAATGTTAAAGTCACATACATCATCATCATCATCATCATCATCATCATCATCATTTTAGCTGTTGTCTATCCACTGCAGGATGAAGGCTTATTCCGCATGTTTTCAATCAATACAGTCTTGAGCTTCCTTTTGCCAATTGGGCCTACAATACTTGTTGATGTCATCGATCCATCTTGTTTTAGGTCTCTAAAAGATGCCTTCTATCAATTGGGATCCATTCTATGACCACCTTGGTCCCCACAATCAATACATGTACAAGCTACGAGTGGTGCAAAGAGCCATGGAAAGATACATGCTTGGCATTACAAGACAAGATAGAAAGAAAGCCTTGCACATGGATTTAGAGAACAAATGCAAGTATATGATATCATCAAGGGAGTAAAAGAATTTCATATGAAAATGGGCTGGTCACATAGCAAGAAGAACTGAAAGTTGCATACATGCAAATGAATTCCATTTATTACAATCTGTTTGATTTTTAACATTATGTTTTATCACAGAACCATCTCACTGCCATGGAATTCATGAGGGCTGAGATCAGAGGTGGGTTGCTCCCGGTTTGGCCCGGATCAGGCGAACCGGTAGTAGTGGTGGCAGGAGGCTCTACTCACCCGCTCGGATGCTTCTGCGCATGTGCAGAAGCGTTGTGCATGCAAGAGAGAGTGCATGAGCAAACCAGTAGTAAAAAAAAATGGAAACCCACCACTGGCTGAGATTCTTCCTTTTTAAATGAAATTTAAATGAAATTTATATGTTGAAAACCTATGGTATCTTCTGTCTGCAATTTCTGCCCTTAACACTCAATTAAATATAATAACCCATAGCTTGTTTCAGTTGTGTTCTTTTGGAAGACTCAGTGTTAGAGAAGACTCATATATTCAGTGATTGGCCCAAGGTTTCAAAGAGAGTTTCAGATCTAAAACAGAATTTGAATTTGTCCTTCCCTGTTGCAATCCAATATTCAAATCACTGCTACTTCATACCAGTAGGTAGGCAGAATTTCTCATTTCATGTGTCTTCTCAGGAACACTTGTAGTTCTAGCTCTTTAGTTGGATAACAATTATTTTGAATACCTAAAGGAGCTTAGGAGTAAGGGAACAGTGGGGGAAAGTAACAATTTAACATTGGGATTTATTTTACCTAAAATATTTGCCTTAAAATCCTCAGTCAGATTTGATACTTAACATCCCGTAACAATGAGAAAATATACAAAAATGATCAACTAGTGCCACCTGAAATTTAAAGATTTTGTAGCAAGAATCAACAGATTCAGCAGCATCTGGCGAACAAATCAGCAGTCAATGTTTGATACAATCTGAAAGCAGAAAAACACAACATTTTGCAAAATATACGTTAGAGAATTCGCTCCCTCATCTATTTAGTTTAATAAACAGGAGATAATTGATCTGAGTTTTACCACAAAAGGCAAAATAATATTATCATTTGATGCATAGAAATGATGTTGATGTACTTCTAGTCACACAGTTGAAAAAGCTAAGCAGCCTGGATCTGATTAGTCCTTGGATGTGAAATCTCAGAGCTCTAGACCAGACTTGGTAGTTTTTAAAAAAATAAAATCCCATAAGAAAAGTATGCCAAGTCAATTGCATATTGTTGCCAATAAAACTACATGGATATGTATCATGTAGACATCAGCTCAATGTAAAGGCACCTTTCACACTTATTAAACCATATGCAGACATTATGCTGACTGTGAATTTAAACTAGCAAGCCAAGGATTGTGAGACACCATGGAGCTCCATCTTTGAAATAGCCTTTCCTATCATGTCCCTTCCACCCTTCTCATGTAGTGTAGACTTCTGTAGGGATAGAAGCCTTCATATGTGCAGCCTATCACATGCAGCCTTAATGGCATTTGATAACGAATATTATACATGACATGGGAGCTTCATTGTCTCCACTGTGCATACCAGGCTCCTTCTTCCTGCAGAAATGTGTGGTTTTTTGGCACACACATCCTAAGTAACATGCCTGAACAGACTTTATTAGTTACCGGTAAGTGAAATATAGCATGAATTTCGCCTATTTTCTTCATTCAGAACTCCATGACAAGGGATCAACATCACCAAAATAGAACATTTCAGTTTCTAGCAAAGGAAACTGAAGCCAGCTCCAATTTCAGGAACAGTTCCTTCATTTGCCAAGTCAAAAAAGGGATTGCAACAAGTGCATGGCTTTTTTGTAGTGACAACAGTCAAACATGGGCCTTCTATGCTCACTAAGATTCTCTCCCCTGCTTCCCCAAAATATTTTCTTCCTGGAGAGAATATTGCATGCCTAAAGGTAGTCAAAATTGCTTTGTCCATTTAGAGCATGGTAGTACTAGTAGGTGATGTGTGTGTGTGTGTGTGTGTGTGTGTGTGTGTTTTCAAAGAACTGAAATAGCTATAGCAATAACACTTAGGCTTATATACCACTTCACAGTCCTTTACATCCATCTCTAAGCAGTTTACAGAGTCATCATATTGCCCCCAACAATATAGGTCCTTATTTTACTGACCTCAGAATGGAAGTCTGAGTCAAGCTTTAGCTGGTGAGAATCGAACTGCAGTCAGTCAGCAGTCAACAGAAGTAGCCTGTAGTACTGCATTCTAATCACTAAGCCACCACAGCTCAATAGGAAGGAGAAAGCCAATGGCAATCTTAGAAGACTTTGCTCCTCCACCTTGCCTCCTTTCTGCTTACCTTCATTCTCCCATCTCCCCAGGCTTCATTCTTCTACCCCTTATTGATCCCCACCACCACTTTCTTAGAGTTAATGCAATGCAAGTAGACAGCTGATACAGACTTAGGATCGAAGTATGGTGTTAGAAACACAGAAATAAATGAAAGTGAAGTTTCTTTTTGTGGAAACTCAAGTCATGCCCCTGATATTAAATATGGGAGGAGAAGGAGGAGAAAGAGCAGGAGGAGGAGTAGACAACATGGCAAATGAGGGTCTTATTCGAAAAGGATTTTTATGTTACACTTAGAGAAAGACGCTTGCCAGATGGGGAGCAAAGGGCAGAAGCTTAGCACAGAAACTGCATATTCATGAATTTCCCAGTCACTGTCACTAGGAAGCATGAGTGGTTTTGTGCGTAACTCTGTGATAACATACAGAGAGGAAAATCAAAAGGTGTTCCCCTTGCCCGCTGACCTCCTTTCTCATCATTCATTTCTCCCTAGAGATTCTTTTTTTTTAGAGTTGCCAGTTATGGTTTATATCCTTTATTTATTACCACTTTACATAAAGAGTCATTCCAGAACATTTCTCCTTTGCAGAATCAGAGGGAAAAGATAGCTTATTTTCTGGAATGAAGCAGGGGACCTGCTTCTGAAGCTGAAAAAAGAGAGAAATAATTTGCTTTTCATACTTCCAGATTTCATACTTCCAGAGGGCGCTTCCTTTTCCTCAGAAGCATGGATATGAAATATGTGTGTAAATCCCCAGGTTTATGCAAGTCATTCATTTATCATGCTGGATTTAACTCTCTTTTGTTGTTTAAAAACAGCTAGCATCAAGTTATATCATCAAGCCTTCTACAAAAGCAAACTGGGGCAAGCAGCTTCAGCCAATGTCAGAAGCCTGTATCTGCTGCTCTTCTTACAAAAGGATTCAAAAGCAAACAATACCCCCCAATTTATTGTGCCCTGCAAATTGAACCCATAAGGAGATGGTAAGAAAGAATAAACAACTGTGGCAGTGCCCCTAAGAATCTGCAGAGACCCCCCAAACTTGGCACTGTTATTTACCCAAAATATTTGTCGTCTAACTACTATCAACTAATATGGCAGATTGCAATGAAAAGCAGGTCAAACAATAAAGCACAAGTAAGATAAATATTTAAATAATCATAACATCCAATCCTAACCTATAATACTAATACTAAATCGATACTAAAAAGAAAGGGTCCTTTGCATCTCTAAATAACAAACTTCTTCCAATCCTAGCATGGGTCGCCTTGTAGAACAATCTCCATGAAAGTATATCCTGAGAGAGGCACTGCTTCAGATCTGAGAGTTTCAATTCTTATTAAGGATTGACTTCAACACGTAGTCTCTAAATCAGTGAATACAGACTTTTTGGATCCATGCCAGAAAGGATGCTAATTCCCAAGAAACTCCATGATTCCCTTTTTATGAGGGGTAGCATCATCATTTCCTTCAAGAAGGTACAAGGTGTGGTACAAAGACCACATTTGGTCAAATGACCTGGTTGTTCTCCCAGGTTAATAAGCATTAATTTTATTCTTTATGATTTGTGTTTATGGCCTTGAATACTTGGTTTTTGTTCACTCTCATTGTTTTTAAACTTTGTACACTGACCAAAATCATTTTTGAGAGATGGGTGATCTTATTCATTCATTCCATTTATATAGCTGCCTATCTCACATATGTGATACTGCACAGCTCACACCAATTTTTTAAAAAACCAAAATTGTTAAATAAATAAATGGGGCATTTTTAATATAAACCACAAAATCTTCTGAAATTGGGCAGCCTTTAAACTGAAATGTAATAATAATAATAATAATAATAATAATAATAATAATAACAACAACAACAACAACAACAACAACAACAACTCCGCCATTGTCGGTCCCAAGCCCGGATGAGAAAGGAGGAGGGTTGGGGTCAGGTTGGCAACCTGGCCCCATAAAAAAAACTTGCCAACCCATACAACATGGTGAAAGAAACGAATAAAAATTCTATACCGCATCGGTCGTCGCGCGGGTTAACAAGGGCCGCGGTGGATGTTGAGGTCCCTGGGCATCCGTCGACAAGTGGGCTACAAGTGGACCAGCCAACAAAACGACAGAAATATAGTGCAGATGAAAATCGTGCCATAATGGCCTGTTATTACAACTCAGAGCCAAAAAAAAGAGGCTATTTAAAGCGAATGTATGATTTATGGAAACAACAATATCCAGATTCAAATGTTAGTGGACAACGACTAGCAGATCAAAGGCAATTTATTATACGAAATAAAGTGTTTAGCGAAGTTGAACTTGAGGAAATTCAGGCAAATTGCAAAAAAACAACAACATCACAAGAGGAAATAAGTGATACTCATGATACAACTAAAGAAATCATAGGAGAACTCTCAGAGGAAGCTGCCGGAGAGGAAATAAAAACACTACCACCAGAACTAGTTACCATTGAACCAACTGATGAACCAACTCAAAAACAAAATGAACTGAAGAACAAGATCATGGAGCATTTTCTGGCTAGGGAGGAAAGGCAACGTTTACCATCATTAAAAACTGTCCCTAAGAAAATTTTGGGTCCTATCATGAAAATGGTTAATGCAGTGCTTTCAACAATTGAATCGGGATCCATCTTGGAAACAAATCAGTTAATGTACAGTGCAGCTGTAATAGTCACTAATGAACTAGGCATTAAAATCAAAGTACCTAATCACACAATGGAAAAAGCATCAAAGCCAAAGTGGAAAATCCGATTAGAACAAAAAGTCAAAAAATTAAGGGCAGATGCTAGCAACTTGAAGAACATGCGTGAGCAACGGCTTAAAAACAACAAAATTATAGATCAGCTAATCAGAAGGTATAGATTGGATACAAGAAACATCAATGAAGCTGTAGAGATTGTAAAACAGCAGATAACAGCAACAGCTAGGAAAATTGAAAGATATGAGGCACGAATCATCCAGTATAAACAAAATCAGCAATTTCGATCAGACCAACGGCGTTTTTTATCAAAGTCTTAATGTGAATGGTGGCACCAAAAGTCAAAAACCAGAAAAGCAGGCCACAGTTGAATTCTGGAAAGAATTGTGGGAAAATGCAAAGGACTACAATAAGGAAGCAAAGTGGATACATGACTTTGAAGAAAGCATTGGTAACAAACAAATGCAAGTATTAGAAATAACAACTGAGATGGTCAAGAATCGAGTAAAAAAAGTAAAGAATTGGACATCACCTGGAAATGACCAATTACATGGTTTCTGGCTCAAATATCTGACCAGTTTACATGCAATGTTGGCCAGGCAACTGAATGAAATTTTACAAAATGGTCAAATTGATGAATGGTTGACAACTGGAAAAACATACTTGATTCAGAAAGATGCAACTAAAGGAACAATACCTGAAAACTACAGACCAATAACATGCTTGTCAACAACCTTTAAATTACTCACAGGCATTATTGCAGATAACATTATGGATTATTTGGAAACAAACAACATCTTGCCAGTAGAGCAAAAAGGAAACAAAAGAAGGAGCAGGGGCACAAAAGATCAGCTCCTAATTGATAAAATGATATTAGAAAATTGTAAGAAAAGAAAAACGAACTTGAATATGGTCTGGATTTATTATAAAAAAGCATTTGACTCATTGCCACATAGTTGGATCATAAAATGCTTAGAAACAACTGGCATTAGTAAAAATATTACATCCTTCACTGAAAAGGCAATGAAACAATGGAGAACTGAGTTGGCAGTAGGGAATGAGAACTACGGAATGGTCAATATCAAGCGAGGAATTTTCCAGGGTGATTCACTTTCACCTCTTCTCTTCATCATCGCAATGATCCCACTATCAGTAATCTTAAAAAAAAATGAAATTAGGCTACCAAACAGCCAAAGAAGCTGAAAAAATTTCACATTTATTATATATGGATGATTTGAAACTCTACGGAAAGTCAGAAATAGAAATCCAATCACTGACAAACACAGTCCGAGTATTCAGCACCGATATTTCAATGCAGTTTGGCATGGAAAAATGCGCCACTGTATCCATAAAAAGGGGCAAAATCACTACATGTGAGGGAATTGAAATGCCCAATGGCCAACTAATTAAATGCAATGAAAATGAAGCCTACAAATACTTAGGCATTTTGCAGTTGGATAACATCAAACATGGAGAAGTAAAAACTATTGTCAGGGGAGAGTACACCAACAGAGTTAGTTTACATCCACATGGTGATATTGATAGACTATACCTGCCCCGAAAATCAGGTGGCAGAGGATTATTACAAGTGAAGCAAATAGTTGAAGAAGAAAAACATGCACTGGCTGATTATTTAAAAGAAAGTCAAGAACATCTATTAATCGAAGTAAAGAACAAAAATTTATTGAAGGCCCAACAGACGAAACAAGAATACAGAAAAGATGTGATAAAATCAAGAATGGAGAGTTGGCAGAACAAACCATTGCATGGTCAATTTCTGGAAAAAATAAAAGATAAAGTGGACAGTAAAAAAACTTGGTTATGGTTAACAACAGGTACATTAAAGAAAGAAACAGAGTCACTAATCCTGGCTGCGCAAGAACAAGCTATCCGAACAAATGCCATTAAGGCCAAAATAGAAAAATCCTCTGATGATGCCAAATGCAGACTCTGCAAAGAAGTTGATGAAACTGTTGACCACATACTCAGCTGCTGTAAAAAAATCGCGCAGACTGACTATAAAATGCGGCACAATTCAGTGGCACAAATGATCCACTGGAATTTGTGCAAAAATTATAATATTAAAACAGCAACAAACTGGTGGGAACATAAGCCTGAAAAAGTCATCGAGAGTCAGATGGTCAAGATCTTGTGGGATTTTCGCATACAAACGGATAAAATACTGGTGCATAATACACCAGACATCACACTGGTTGAGAAAAATAAGGTTACAATCATAGACATCGCAATACCAGGTGATAGCAGGGTCGCCGAGAAGGAATATGAAAAAATCGCGAAATACCAGGACTTAAAAATCGAAATCCAACGATTATGGCACAAACCAGCAGTGGTAATTCCAGTGGTAATCGGCACACTGGGTGCTATTCCAAAAGCACTGGAATTACATTTAAAACAGTTAAAAATTGACAAAATCACCATCAGTCAAATGCAAAAGGCTGCACTGCTTGGATCTGCACACATATTACAAAAATACGTTACGACGTCCTAGGCCCCTGGGTGGGGCCCGACTAGTAATTAATGCCAAATCCGGCGAAACAACTGGCCGCTGTGATACACTTCTGTTGATGCAATAATAATAATAATAATAATTGATCAGTGATTGATAATTGTAATCATAATAATTAAAAAAATAAAGGAAAGACAAAGATAAAACCTGCCAATACTTTGCAACTGAAGCATTAAAAAAGAAACTGAAGGCTTGAGTTTGGCTGTGCAAGAGCAAGCTGTTCGAATGAATGCAATAATGGCCAGAACTGAAAAATCATCAGAGTTCAGATTGTACAAAGAAGCAGAAGAAACAGAAAATCAAATACTCAATTTGTGCAAGAAAAATGCACGCACTGATTATAAACAACAATATAATATAGTTACCAAAATGATTTACTAGAACATCTATAAAAATTATCATGTGCCAATATTCTCAAAATTGGTGGAAATATATAGTTAGAAAAAGTAATTGAAAATGAGCAAGTTAAAATATTCTTGGATTTTTAATTACAAACTGCTAAAGTCTTGGCTTATAGCAAACCAGATGTAACTGTGATTGAAAAGAGGAAAGAATGGATAATTGATGTAACAATTGATGTGATTTATAATTGAGTTATTATAAAAGAAGTCAAAGAACTGAAGAATATCACAAAGTATTAAGATCTGAAAATCAAAATTGAAAGATTATGGCATAAACTGGCCTTGGTGGTCCCAGTAGTTGTCAGCACACTGGGTGGTATACTAAAAAAAATCTCAAACACTTAGAAACAACAAGAAAGGAGAAATTTTCTGACAGTGAGAACAGTCAACCAATGGAACAGAAGTTGCCTTCAGAAGTTGTGGGTGCTCCTTCACTGGAGGCTTTCAAGAAGAGACTGGACCTGTCAGAAATGGTATAGGGTCTCCTGCTTGAGCAAGGGATTGGACTAGATGACCTACAAGATCCCTTCCAACTCTGTTATTCTGTATTCTATAAAGTCTGTGCATTGATAAAATGTCCATCTGTCAGTTACAAAAACACCACTGTTGGGATCTTCACCTATGCTATGCAGATCCATTATGACATCCTAGGTCTTGGGAAGAGCTCAATGCATATGAAGGTCAATACCAGCTAAAGAACTGGCAGCTGTGACTGCACATTGTTGGTTATATAATAGGCCTGGCAGACTGTGTAAACAACCATCATCATCATCATCATCATACACTCTGGACCCATTCCCTCAGATGTTCTACAGTATGCTAATAACAAAGATTAGTCAGGATGAAAACAACGTTTAGTAGATCCAACAGAAGCAAGCATCTTTTTTACATCCTCAAACCTCAGCAACTGAAATTGATCTAAACAAATGCCCCATCAGTGCTCTGGACTTCTTCCACATTTCCTCAAAGCAGGCAACTGAGAGTTCAGGACACAACACAACACTACTAGGCCATTGTCTAATGCCTTCACCATCCAAACAATTCTGCCAGATGGTACTTTAAAAATGAAATGAAAAAGGGCAGATGATTTTTTCCCCTTCCCCAACATCGCACATGATACACAAAATCATAATCTCATTTCTAGTTTACCCTGCTCATTGTTAGACTTGTGCCATCCATGCTGTAACTGGTTCACTTCATCACCCCAAGAATCAATTGTGTTGATGGTCCTTTCCATTGTGTTATTCTGTAATTGGAGAAGGTTTCAAAAGAATTACCGGTTATATTAGCTGAGAAGTCCTCAAGTGCTCAGGAACCTGCGGTACTGTACCCTAACCACTGTGCCACCGGGGCTCATAAGGTTACAGACAGAGTTACCATTTTCTATTTGTCATAGTGACCACAAAGTACTTAGTGCAGAGTAGGGAAATCTCAATACAAATGTGGAAGTCCATCAAGACTACCAGCCTCATATTCTCCTCCAACACCATCTCTGAGAGTAAGCATACCTAGTCCAGCTTAATAAAACCTTCAGGGAATTTGATAAAACGATTCACCAGCAACCTCCGTCACTTAGCAATAGAACTCAAGGTTTCCCTAGCAAGATAATGAAAACAACATTCTCCATTCTTGGTCTACCAGGAAGCAGAACTAGATGAAATCAACTCCAAACCTGAGTAATACATGCCAGTTTTGGCCTCTCAACCATGATCAAATCATGGACAGCTTTATGATAGATTGATCTGGCACTAATGCAGAGCTTTTAAGCATTTTTCCAGGTCATTGCCATTCATTATTCTGAGCATTCTTCACACGGTCCCCAAATGCATAAGAAGTCTCAGAAACTATGCTTTTAAAAATATTAAACTTAATATTAAGATGATTACAGTAATATATAGGAACCAAAAACCTGTGTTTTTGGTCCCCCTCACCCTACCTGAATAGGACTTCTGTCTCATGGCCATGGGCGAGTAGGCAGCAATATAAAACAAACAAACAAACAAAACATTTTTGCTGTTAACTTTGGATTTGTATAAGATACTTAATCGAGAAGGGAGAGAGATAAGGAAGGCTGTTGTAATCAAAATACCACTGGTTCAAACCAGCCAAAAATACTGAATTGCCTGCATGAAATATAGGTTTCTAGAAATGTGTGCTATAGTCATTTTTATCAAACAAGCAGCTGTTGGAAGGACAAACAAAAGCAGAGAATCTCACCAGACCTACTGTAATTAAAACTGTGTATATGTTGTTTAAGAAGTGGGTGGATCTAAACAGTATGTGAGACTTCATCCATGTGTAACACAGATGGATAATCTCCACTCTGCAGGACTTGACATAGATTCTATTTAATATCTCTGGAGCATCTCTCATGGTTTTGTCACAGCAATGACCAAGATTTTCGGAGCTCCTCTTACTGGTTTTTCAAGTGAAATCCCTTCCAGGCAGTTGGAATTCACATCTTCCACAGGGAAAAGCTAGAGGTGGCTGACATTGCTTCATTGGGGAAAAGCAGAGGGCCGGTAGCACTCGTCCTATCAGGCGTGAAGAAGCAGGACCACGTTAGGTTCCAGTTAAGCTGATTTATGCCTATAAATAGATCATTAGTCAACTAATGATCAGCACTAAATTGGTGCCAGGTAGGAGTTAATGAAATTCAAGAAGGATTACTTAAACTGCTTGTGGGAACACAACAATTTCAGGCTGATTCCTCTCTTGACTCCACCCGCTCTGCCAGTCCTTCTCCTATACTAGTGATGGCGAACCTATGGCACGCGTGACACAGGTGGCACGCGGAACCATTTGTCAGGGCACGTGAGGCGCGGCCATGAAAGCTGGCCAGTGCGCATGTGCGAGCTGGCCAGCTGAGTTCACCCCTTTTTAAAGCCATTTTCGTCCTCCCCAAGCTCCAGGGGCTTTATAGGAGCCTGGGGAGGGCGAAAAGAGCCCCCCCAAGGCCCTCCGGAGGCTTCATGACTTCCCTGAAGCCTCCGGAGCACAAAATACCGGCCCTACGGGCAAACCGGACGTTCGGGAACAGACTTCCTGTTTGCTCGGAGGGTCGTTTTGACTGCTCTGGAGGCTTCAGGGAAGCCTCTTGGAGGTCCCTGAAGCCTTTGGAGCGCTTAAAACGACCCGCCGAGCAAACCGGAAGTGACTTCCGGTTTGCTCAGAGGGTTGTTTTGACTCCTCCGGAGACTTCAGGGAAGCCTCTTCGAGGTCCCTGAAGCCTTCGGAGTGCTTAAATGCTCAGAGGGTCGTTTTGACTGCTTCGGAGGCTTCAGGGGAGCCTCCTGAAGATCCCTGAAGCCTCCGGAAGGCTTTCGGGGGGGGGAGAGGCTGTTTTCACCCTCTCCAGGCTCCTATAAAGCCTCTAGAGCCTGGGGAGGGCGAAAAAAGCATGGAAAATGGGGGGGGGGGTCGTACCTGTAGTGTGCACATGCGCATTGGGTGGGTGCGCATTGCATTATGGGTGCGGCATGCCTGCACACGACCTCCCTGCGCTCCCCCCACTTATGACCCGTGAGCCAAAAAAGGTTCGCCATCGCTGTCCTATACCTTCCCTTGCCCTGCACAACTAAAGAAAGTTTCTCCATCTGTAAGTCAGGGTAGCAAGGTGTTCTCCCACCCTGGTTGATTCAAGGGGAAAAACATTGGAAGCAGACATAATGCAAGAGTGAACCTCATTAACCTGATTCCAATTTCCTGTCCTTAATATAAAGTTAAGACACATGCTGTTTTTATTCTGCATGAAGTTGACCTGCTAGTCTACTTTCTACAGAGAGGGCTTTGAAAAAACTATTTTGATCTATTAAATATGTTCTACTCATGAGCCAAATAATGTTTGACAAGTTCTTAATTCACAGGATTCAGACTACTTCTTCGGAAACGCACTCGTGGCGATGTTCATGTTGTAACAATCACGCACTGAAAGGAGGGGACAGGGTGAGATTTATCTCTCATACCTGTACCAAATTAATGAAGTACATTCTGCCCATCAAAATTTCTACAGGATTTTTTTTTAATGGTCTAATTGCTAGGCATGAAATAATTCCACTTCAGCTCATTACAATAGAAAGCTAAGGTAATTTTTTATTCTGTTTATTAGGAATTCAAGGTGGCTTCTATGGGGATGTCCTTATAACCCTCATAGCAGTATAACCCTGTGAGCCAGCGATGGGATTCAAATTTTTTTACCACCAGTTCTGTGGCTTGGTGGGTGTGGCTTGGTGGGTGGACAGGTGAAGGATACTGTAAAATCTCCACTCCCTCCCCACTCCAGGGGAAAGTTACTGCAAAATCCCCATTTCCTCCTGATCAGCTGGGACTCGGGAGGCAGAGAATAGATGGGGGTGGAGCCAGTCAGAGGTGGTATTTACCGGTTCTCCGAAGTATTCAAAATGTTCGCTACTGGTTCTCCAGAACTGGTCAGAACCTGCTGAACACCACCTCTGCTGTGAGCCAGATTTCAATGAGAGAGAGTGACTAGCCTAGAGTCACTCAGTGAATTTCTCTGGCTGCATATGGATCTGGGCCTTGATCTCTTCACCCCCATTCCAACAGATTCATCCCCACCTATCACTAGTTTCAGCAGAGCACATCATTCCACACAGCAGATTTTGCTTAGAAGGAAGAGGCTGTTTCTTACTAATGATACAACTGTATTCTGTCAGAAGGGTACAATCAGCAGAGCAAACCTTGCTTACCATTAAAAATACTTCCCCACTTTCTCCTTCGCAACTCAGCATTCTACAATAAATACCTCTGTAATTTCCCCAGACATAGTTCTCAGATCTGTGTTTCTTGTTCTGGGCTGATTTCCTATTCACCCCACTAAAAAGCTACGATGCCGTTTCTCTCTGAAGAGTTGACATACAGCAACCCCTCAGCAATTTAAACTCAATCCAGCTAAATTGCATTGCTTACCACTCACTGTAGGATTTCCTCACTTTAGTAACAATGAACAACAGGGCCATCAAAATTTGCCAACTCAGCATTCTCCCTTCACCTTTCCTCTTCCCTGGTCTCTCCAGATCTTTAGTTTCAGGATGCTTTTGAGTCTGGGCAACACAGTTTGCAATAACTGTTCATTATTCAGAGGATGAAATAGCATAAACCATGATGCTAAAGAATCATTTGTTTCAAATCTCAGTAAGTGTTCATATACTTCAGTTACACTAACTGTTATTCTTTACCTCACGCGTCAGATTTCTTTTTCTTCTGAAGTCCATTTTCCCCATGTAGGAGGTGTGTGTGTGTGTGTGTGTGTGTGTGTGTGTACACATACAGTGCACTGGAAGGTTGGAAGGAAAATGTACATTCCAGTGAACATTTTAGGATGTAATGTCCCACATGGTGTTTGGTCCAATCAAATGCTTGCATATTATGACATCCACAATCCTCCTCTTTCTCTTCTTCTTCCTCTTCCTCCTCCCCCTCCCCTTCTACTCCTCCCCACCTCCTCCTCTCTCTTCCCACTTTCTCTTCTCTCCTCCTTCTGCTTCCATCTCTTTCTCTCTCTCCAGTGCTCTTACGTAGATATCAAGTTATCCTTTTCAAAAGGTTTCTTTTGCAACAAAGAAGTGTGGCTGTGGCAGCAAGGTTTATTGGTTTTTGTTGTTGTTGTTGTTGTTTTTCAAGGGTTTTTTTTTGTCTTTTATGGTTGTGTATATTATTTTTATTGGTTGTAAATCAACCAGAGTTTGGTTTTAAGACAGACAGCAATGCAAACGTTTTAAATAAATCAATACATAAAATAACTTCCTTGCTAGTGCAAAAATAGTTATCCCTGAGCAATACCTCATCTCCACTACCCTGCCAATAATCAGAAATAATATGCATTGAGTGATGAAGACTAAAGCAGCAGGACCGGATCCCAAGCCAATATATTGGCTAGATAAGGTACATTTATACATATTGGTGAAGAGACTCCACATTTGCGGTAATAAGATCAATATGAAAATGAGGTGCAAAGGCACAATCTAAGCAACAAGAAAAAAGCATGGCAGTGCATAACATATGGAAGAACACACTTTCCTTCAGATACCTGTGCCCGTTGCCTAATCCCCGCATTGCTTAATCCCTTTCAGCTCTGCCATCTATCCAACATGCAGCCAGACACCATAATAAATCATAATAATTAACACTTGGGCAGCGCTGTGCCCAAAGATCTCAGAGCACTTCAGAAACATATGCTGACAATCAAAGGAAACACATAGATTGCAGAGAAAAAGCAGCCCAACTCCAAAGCACTCAGGGAAGCCCATACAACTAATGTACCTTTGTTAGAATGGTAGGGGCAAGAAGGCAATATTAAAAGGGTTCCATAAAAGTCATATTCTTTCATCAGTCAGATTGCAGTGGAATATTTCTGCAATGTTTTGAGGGGTCCTTGGTGCTTCCTGAGCTTGGCTTTTTTCTTGCAGACATTTCATTACCCAAACTAGGCAACGTTATTGGTGCACCACCATCATCATCATCATCTGTAATGTTTCTCCCCAAGCACAACATCCTGGTTTCTGTCCCTAAGAAATCTTGTCGATTCCAGTTCATTACTGTAGCAAATGATGCTTCTTTCTAGATTTGAGCTGGGAAATACTATTTTACACTTGTGCATTCACTATACACTTTATGAAACGGAGGCGAGCAAATTGCACTAGAGCAGCTTTTCTCAGGCTTTATTCCCACTACAGATGACTTGAATCTTGTCCCTCAGAATCATACTTCCTTCCACTATAACAGTGTTGGTGAGCCTTTTCGGCACTGCATGCCGAAACAGGAGCGCACAGAGGTATGTGCAACAGAAAAGCAGTTGCCCAGTGGGCATGCGCGTGCCGGGAAGATGATCTTCTGGTTTCCGGCACATGCATGCACGCCAGCCACCTGGTGTTCCAGTTTCTGGCATGAATGCGTGTGTGAAGACCAGCTGGCCAACGCACATGTTCCTGCCGGAAACCGGAAGATCATCTTCCCGGTGCACACATGTGCACTGAACGGCTGCTCTTCCGGTTTCCGGCACTCCCGCATGTGTGAAGACCAGCTGGCCAGCACGCTGGAACCCAGAAGAGCAATGGGCGACAACTCGTGTACCCAGAGAGGTGGCTCTGCATGTCACTTCTGGCACGAGTGCCATAGGTTCACTGTTCTGATCCCCCTCCATCTGGAAATGAACGCCAACACAGGCTTAGTTGTTTGCCACACTTTATTGACAATATTATAATCTTGTTGGCTGAAAGCCCAAACACAACTCACAGACAAGATGTTGGCAGCAAGCCAGACTCCAACAGATACAGACAAGAGCTTCTCCAGCTTGTTACAAACAGAAACACAAGGCAGATCAGACAAAGAGTTCTCCAGATTACTATGAATGGTTGTGTCCTGCAAACAGCCTCCTCCCAAAGTCCCTTCTTATATACGCTCTTGGGAGGGGCCACGCCACAACCACCTGAGCTTGATTATCTCTTAGGAGCTTGTCTCTGGAGCAGCTGTTGCCTTCGTTTCTCCGCCCTTCTTAATCTTGCGTCAGGGACAAACTCCCTCTGATCCTCCCCACTGCTCCATGCCTCAGGCACCTCCTGGTGGCCAACCAGCCTCTCTGGTCCCTGCTCTGCGTCTGAACCCTGCCCAGGGTCTTCCACCTCCTCCATAGCCGACTCATAGGGTTTGTCGCTATCTGAGTCGCTCAGCAGCTGCAACGGATCCTGCTGGGTCACAACAGTTCTCCATCATGGCACTATAGCTAGCAAGCCCTCCACGATCTGCCATAAGGATTAGCATTCTCTCTGTATGTCATCTTATTCATTTGCGTTTTGTGTGAAAAATCAACATTCACCTAAGAACATTCAGCAGTCTAAGTGTTCAGGGTAAAGCCATCATTTAATCCAAATCTTTTTCCTATTTTTTTCAATTCTCATTCTGGTCTCTGATTCGTGGGTCTGAACAAATACCTGCTAGCTTAGCTTCTATGATACAGCATCTTCCAATATGCCCAAATATATAAGTCCCTAAAACTGAGATTTATTAGGAATGAAAGGAAGTCCCAGCAAATAATTGTGAGCACTCAATCGTGGCAAAGCAGGCAATGTGGTTCCTCCAGATGTTTTTATCACCATTTTTTTACCAATTCTCTGCATGGTGAGAGCTAAATGGAAGTTGAAGTTGCAAAACAGTTAGATGACATCAAAATTTCTATCCTTGTAGTATAGAATGATACTGGAAAAGTCTAAACATTTGTGTCATCGTATAAAAGTATTCTTACTTGTTCGTGCTATTAAATGTGACTCTTATGCCTAATGTGCATTCCTAGCCCGTGTTTCCTTCCTCTTCCCCTAATCATTTCCAGTAAAAGATGTCTTTATTATTTTTGGTTTCTTGATCTATGACATCATTCTTCCTTACAATGGCTCTTCTGCAGAGAGAGGGGAAACAATTGATAGGCATAGATTCACATGCAAGGTGTCTGGGTTGAGAAAACAGCATTTCTCTGGCATAAATTCATAACTTCAGAGTCCAACACACAAAAACAGCACAAGTATTGAGAAATCTCTCTTTTCTGCTGTGACTTCTTTCCTCCTCCTCCCACTGGATGCAACTGGAAGAATCTGAGCACTAAACACAATTTATCAATCAATTCCAGATGGAGTTTCTCTCCAGTTGTTCTTTTTTTTGTGGGGGTTAAGAAAAGACGATGGGGGTAGCCAGTTTGGCGCAAGAGTGACAAATTATGGGAATCCCATTTAGACTCTGGAAACAGAACAGACGGTAAAAACAATGATCTAAACAGAAGAATGGAGTTCCCTCTCTCAGCAGAAAAATGCCAAACACATTCCTAGGGCAAACACCCTCCACAGACTGAGAATGAGTGCAGATTTCACAATGGCTCCAGTCTCAGGAATAGTCTAATGAGCAGAAGGAATAATCATGAGAAACAGGAGAAGGACCAAGACAGTGGTCATGGTAAAAGAAATCGGAGTTCAAAGCAGAAATGTAATCCGAGAAAACATCTGAGACTTCAGATTGCTCCTTGGAAGAAAAAGAAAGGGGCGGGGGGGGGCTCATTCAGGCTTGAATGATGCTGTTATTGCAATCCTATCATCAAAGTAACCTTAGCATCCATAATTTTTGTTTCCCAGTCTCATCTACCCCGAACGGCTGCAAATACGACATTGTAGATTGAAATACATGACTACAAGCTGACTAAAGGGTCTCATTCTTGGCTACAGAATTTGGGGGCCATCCCAACATTGGCATCATGGTTTATTTCCTCATGATTCCATTTGGCCTGATGATAGAAAAGCTGAGACAGTTTAATGACCTAAAGCAGGAGTGTCAAACTCAATTTCATTGAGGGCTGCATCAGGGTTGTGTTTGACTTGGGAGAGCCGGGTGGGTGGGGGTGGCCACGGTGGGCATGACAGCGGACCACACCTCCACACACATGGTTTTACACACTTATAGAAATAGAGAGGCATACATCTCTGTGATTTTGATTTTTTAATACTTAACTTGATCTACTAGATCACCTTATGAGAGAGCAAGAAACTGACTCCATAAGAAGACTAGAACTACAAATTATTGACATAGGCCAGCGATGGCGAACCTTTTTTGGCTCGCGTGCCACAAGTGGGGGGAGCGCGGGGGGGGTCGTGTGCGGGCGTGCCGCACCCATAATGCAACGCGCCCCCAGTGCGCATGCGCGCACAACACGCCCATTTTTGCATGATTTTTTCGCCTTCCCCAGGCTCCAGAGGCTTTATAGGAGCCTGGGGAGGGCGAAAAGAGGCCCCCCCGGAGGCTTCAGGGAACGTCTGGAGGCTTCCCTGAAGCCTTCGGAACACTTAAAACCTCCCCGCCACCTCCGGAGGCTTCAGGGAACGTCCGGAGGCTTCCCTGAAGCCTTCGGAACACTTAAAACATCCCCGCCACCCCCAGAGGCTTCAGGGAACGTCCAGAGGCTTCCCTGAAGCCTTCGGAACACTTAAAACCTCCCCGCCACCCCCGGAGGTTTCAGGGAACGTCCGGAGGCTTCCCTGAAGCCTTCGGAACACTTAAAACCTCCCCGCCACCCCCGGAGGCTTCAGGGAACGTCCGGAGGCTTCCCTGAAGCCTTCGGAACACTTAAAACCAACCTCCGAGCAACCCGGACTTCCGGGTTGCTCGGATGGTCGTTTTAAGCACTCTGAAGGCTTCAGGGAAGCCTCGGGACGGTCTCTGAACAGGCACGAGACGTGCGTCTCCATCGCCCGGGCCCGGATCGCCTCCACCGCGCGGCGCCTCAGGCTCGGCGTCCTTGCGCCCGGCCTTCACATCGCTGCCGCCACCGCCGCCACCGCCGCTAGGATGGGCTTGGCCGAAGGGAAGTCCGTCAGGCTTCAGCCGCGCCGCCCTCCTCGTCCTCCTCCAGCCGCGCCATCGCAAGGATTAAGGCGAAAGGGGGCGGGGGCGGGGAAAGCGAAGGGGGTTTTGCATGATTTTTTCACCTTCCCCAGGCTCCAGAGGCTTTATAGGAGCCTGGGGAGTGCGAAAAGAGCCTCCCCCGCCCCCCGGAGGCTTCACAGAACGCTCGAACGCGGCGCCGGGGCCCGGCAGGCAGCGAACGAGTCGGAGCCTGCCGACTGGAGGAAGAGGGTGAGAGCCGGGTCCTGTGAACAGCGGCAGCAGCGGCGACAATAGTCGCAACTCGGCTGCCTGCCGCCTTTCCCCTCCTTTGTCTCCCAGCCGGGGCGGCCCGCCGGCAAGTTACAACTATTGTCGCCGCTGCTGCCCCCGTTCACAGGACCCGCCTCTCACCCTCTTCCTCCAGTCGGAAGCCTCCGACTCGTTTGCTGCCTGCCGGGCCCCGGCGCCGCGTTCGAGCCGGTGGGGGAAAGGAGGAGAAGGAGGACAACAAAGCCCCCTTCGCTTTCCCCGCCCCCGCCCCCTTTCGCCTTAATCCTTGCGATGGCGCGGCTAGAGGAGGAGGAGGAGGAGGCGAGGGCGGTGCGGCTGAAGCCTGACGGACTTCCCTTCGGCCGAGCCCGTCCTAGCGGCCGTGGCGGCGGCGGCGGCAGCGATGTGAAGGCCGGGCGCAAGGACGC
This sequence comes from Natrix helvetica, assembly GCF_964273705.1. Taxonomy (NCBI): domain Eukaryota; kingdom Metazoa; phylum Chordata; class Lepidosauria; order Squamata; family Natricidae; genus Natrix; species Natrix helvetica. Next base: position 244,887,461 of record NC_138548.1, read on the forward strand.
CGAGCCTGAGGCGCCGCGCAGTGGAGGCGATCCGGGCCCGGGCGATGGAGACGCACGTCTCGTGCCTGTTCAGGGACCGTCCCGAGGCTTCCCTGAAGCCTTCAGAGCGCTTAAAACGACCATCCGAGCAACCCGGAAGTCATTTCCGGGTTGCTCGGAGGTTGGTTTTAAGTGTTCCGAAGGCTTCAGGGAAGCCTCGGGACGGTCCCTGAAGCCTCCCGGGGGGGGCGGGGAGCCTCTTTTCGCCCTCCCCAGGCTCCTATAAAGCCTCTGGAGCCTGGGGAAGGCGAAAAATAGCTTTTAAAAAGGTGAACTCAGCTGGCCAGCGCCCCGCGTGCCCTGACAAATGGCTCCGCGTGCCACTTGTGGCACGCGTGCTATAGGTTCGCCATCACGGACATAGGCTATAGTAGCACAATCCTGCAAGGCTGAAAGGTAAAATATTTTACTTTTCCTCCCTTTTATAACCTTCTGAGTCAAGAACGGCCTCCTGCAGCACTCTGGAGGCCCCGTTTTGGGCCTCGAAGGTCTCCTGCAGCACTCTGGTGGCCAAAACCGGTTGTGTGGGGCGCACGCAACCCCACGCCACATTTTTGCTAGCAGAGGCACTGTGGGCCAATCCTTTGCTATTTCCAGGCCAGCCCCATGGGCCAGATCTAAGCACCTCGTGGGCTGGATGCGGCCCACGGACCTTGAGTTTGATACCCCTGGCCTAAAAGATTCAATTAAGCACTCCAGCCCCACTGTAAAGAATATTATGCCACAATGTGTAAGAAAGAAAGACATTCTATAAGTATTATACAATTTAAATATAAATAATTGAGTAGAAGCTTGGCCCCCCCAACCTTTTGGGAACCAGGTACCAGTTCTCTAGAGAGAGGTTTTTCCACAGACCGGAGCTGATGTGGTTTTGTATGCTGCCTGCATCCCATGGATGGGGCTTCGCTTGTTTGTGGGCCCTGGTTTCTGGCATGCCGGGGACCAGTGCTGGTCTATGGGCTAGGGGTTGGGAACCCTTCAAATTCCTTCAAACTGCATTCATAGCAATCATCAAAGCATTTTCAATTCCCATAACATTCATACTTTTTATCATAAGTGCGCTTTTAAAACATACAGAGAGTTTTACTTAAGGCTCACAACTAGGACTTTGGTTGCTGAATTAGTAAAGAATAAGAGAGGACTGGGAGACCAAAATCACTGAAGATTAATGCCTGCACAGAATTAAAAATGTCAGAAACTGTGCCTCTCCTATTCTCAGCTTCCTCAACCCTGGGCATATCGGCTCTGGGTTAGCTAAAATAGCCCTAACTGCTGCAGCACACTGAATAAAATTAATGCAATTTGGGAAGAGGAAATAGATTTTAATCATTATTATAGGAGTACTGTAGGTCAAAATATTAGATCAACCTTGACAAACAAGCAACCATACAATTCATAAACAGCTATGTTTAATCCAAAAGGAGACAATGGACACACAGGAGTAGCCCTTCCAAATTAATAACCGAAGTTTCAATTTTTTGATACAGTGAACATAAAATTTAGCAAATTCGACATGATTAGGAAAATAAAAAGACTTATCTTATATAGAAGCTGAAATCTGTACCAGAATCCTCTATAGCATGTCACAGTGCACTAGAATAAGGAGAAATGGGATAAACGAAGATGGAATATATATTCCACAGGCCTATAGCCAGCTAGATGAGAGTTCAGTAAGGAAACTGGGCCCAAAGAAAATGTTGCTTGACATACGAGTTAGCAGTATTGACACCTGACATTTTTACACTAGAGCAGCAGTGTACTTGCCTATTCATCTGGGGCTGCTGCCAGACTACAGCTCCTTTCTTCATCTCTCATACCCTCTTTTCAATGGCACACAGATGTCATAAAGCGGCTATTGGTTTTCTAGCCTCCAGAGGAAATCTGTATGCATACATATTTCAAAGTTGGGGAAGGGGAGAAAAAAACAAGAGAGTCACATGAGGCAACTCCCTCTAAAAAACCATCAGTAGCAGATCTTCCTAAAGTTTCTGCTTGAAATAGCTGCTTCCAGTTGCCTGATGCCAAGGCACATAGCTTAAGTAGCTGCCTTAGGAAGAAAGAAAAGAAAGAAGATATTTTTCGGAGGGCTATGTCCAGCATTTTAAAGACAATCTTTAAAAGCAGCCTTGGAGAGTAGGAACCATGCATGTAGCACTCCGATGCAATGCCTTGAAGCAGCCACACTTCTTTGTGGGAGAACACAATTGTCCACTCCAGCTGCTGCCTGAGGCCAGGACGTAGCTGCTACAAGGTGTTGCAAAAGTGCTGTTTATATTCATGCTCTCTGCACTCTGAAGCACCTTTTGAAGAATGAATGCAAAGCATTGGACATGTAAAATTTTCCGCATCCTAGCTCTTCCTTATAGAATAGAAATAGATACATTATAAAGCTTCTAAGAAAGTGTGCGTGCTGTTTCTATTCAAAAGTGGGACTTGTTGCAATTCCTTCATGCAATGCCTATCAATATAGATTACCAATCGTATCACTAGGAAGGTTGTGATCCCACAAGTCTCAGTCTCCAGCCTTTTGATTAAAAAAAATGATTAATCTCCGCAAAAAAAAATTAATATAAGAAAACAAAAAAATAAAGAAATAGAAAAAGGAGAGTTGGGAAAGTAACAAGGTTAAGGAGTACAAAAAAGGGAAAAAAAGAAGAGGAAAAGGAATAACTTCCAACTTACTTCAGTACGGATACAAATAAAAAATATAGCAACCTTTAACAATAGTGTTTGTATACATCATAAACAGGTTCCAATGATCAAATCCCAAAATTAAAAATTTCATTTCTTTTTGTTTCAAGCAAAAGAAAAGTGTTTTCCAGGTAGAAGCAAAGCTGGATAAAGTTTTCTTTAATCAAAATAGTCAATACCATCCATTCTTTCATTGTGGGAATCGATAAGCCCTTCCATCTCTCTATATATAAATGTTTTGCTGTTCTTATCGTATATAAAAACAAAGCCCTATTTTTTCAAGCTATCCAACAAACATTTTAAAAACCTCTAGTTCCAATTGTTCATTTATTCCAAAAATTATCTTAATTAAAGCACATATCTGATCCAGTGGTGGGATTCAATTTTTTTTTACTTCCGGTTCTGTAGACATGGCTTTGTGGCGTGGCTTTGTGGGCGTGGCAGGGGAAAGATACTTTAAAATCTCCATTCCCTCCCCACTCCAGGGGAAGGTGACTGCAAAATCCCCATTCCCTCCCAATCAGCTGGGAATAGATTGGGGGGGTAGGGGCAGTCTGAGGTTGTATTTACCGTAAGGTGACCAAACGTCCCACTTTTGGCGGGACAGTCCCGATTTTCAACAATTTGTCCCGCGTCCCGCGGCGTTTTTAAAAAGTCCCGATTTTTGGTAAGGTGCGCGGCTGCGCACGTGGCAAGAAAACACTGTGCAGCAGTTTGCAACTGCCGCACAGTGATTTCTACTGTCACAGGTTCTGGAAGCAGGGGAGGTCCTTTGCAGGCAGCTAGAACTGGCTGCCGGACTTGTTTTGATGAGCACGAGGCGACTGACGGTAGTTTGCGCCGCCCACGCCCGCTCAAACTATTGTGAGTCGCCCTGTGTTCAGCAAAGCAAGCCTGGGGAGGTACTTTGTGGGCAGCCAGTCCTAGCCGCTTGTGCCTGGTGCTGAGGCTGAAGTGAACCTCCAAAGCCCCCGCCACCACTAGAATAACTGCTGCTGCCTCCTCCTCCTCCTCCTCCTCCTCCTCCAATAGCACCACCACATTTGCTGCCCGACGCTGGGGCTGAGGTGAAGCCGCCAAAGCTCCCGCTGGCGCCCCTGCCCGTGGCAGCAGTGCCTCCCCCTCCGCTCGGAGCACCAGAGCTGGCCCACATGTTACCCCTGCCCCCTCCTCCTCCGCCATGCTTTTGTGGAGCCATGAGGCCGCGGGAGCCAGTAGGAAGGTGGCGGAGGGGGCGGGAGCAGGAAAAAAAGCCTCATGGCTTCTCAAAAGCACGGCGGAGGAGGAGGCGGTGGCAGGGGTAACGCGGGGCCCAGTTCAGGTGCTCCGAGCAGAGGGGGTGGTGCCGCCACTGCTGCCACAGGCCGAGGTGCGAGCGGGAGCTTTGGCAGCTTCATCTCAGCTGCAGCGCTGGGCAGCAAATGTGGTGGTGCTGTTGGAGGAGGAGGAGGAGGAGGAGGTGGCAGCAGTTATTCTGGTGGTGGCGGGGGCTCGTCGGCATCTTCAGCGGCAACCCTGCCCCTGGTGAAAAAAACTGAAGATGGAGCAGATCCACGCAGATGATGTCGCCACAACATGACTGGAGGAGGAATTCTGGGAGTTGAAGTCCACAAGTCTTAAAGCTGTCAGGTTTGAAGACCCCTGGGGTTTTTTTCCCCTAAAGGGTTAGGGGTGCAAAGATATAGACCAAATTTTTAATCAAGAAACCCCCCCCCCCGGTCAATGGTGTTCCGCTTTACCAATGTTAAAATCTGGACACCTTAATTTACCGATTCTCTTAACTATTCAAAATTTCCGCTACCAGTTCTCCAGAACTGGTCAGACCTGCTGAATACCACCTCTGATCTGATCCCAGTATTTCTTAGATTTCTCACATTTCCACCAAAGTTAATAAAAAGTATTTTCAAACTGATTAGATTTCCCACATATATTTGATACACTCTTGTGACAATATATCATGTCTTAAATACCAATGATGCATCATCATATAAAATTTCCCTTTCAAGTTATAATTCAATGTAAGTTTCAATCCTTCACTCCAGGTATTCTTCCATGGATCAAGCGCTATATTGTATCTATTTTACCCATTTAGTTATACAGTATTTAACATATTCACGATCTATATTTATTTTCAAAAATAGTTTATACATCTTACTGGTAGCATGCTCATCATTATAGATTCAGTTCAAAATCAGTTTTCCCCTTGGTAAAATCAAAATTCGTCTTGTCCATTTTAAATCTTTCTAACAATTGAGCATAAGCAAACCCTTGACAAGTATGAACCAGAGGTGGGTTGCTCCCAGTTTGGCCCAGTTTGGCTGAACCGGTAATGGAATTCAGGCCTGGTTCAGAACCAGCGACCCAGGCCTGGCATGCCCCAAACTGGTTCCCTCGCTACCACTGGGTAGTCATTTTGGTTTTTAGTGATTGCGCGTGCACAGTTCACTGTAAATTGTTCTGTGCATGTGCAAAGAACAATTTACAGTGAACAGTGCGTGTCTGGTGCATGGGTGGGTTGGCGAACCCGTAGTAAAACTGGCAGCAACCCACCCCTTGTACGAACCTCCATTTCCTATTCTTCTCTTGATTTTAGTTTAGGTTCTCCTTCAGAAAAAGTCAGCAGTACCACTACCCCTTTCCTTGTTTATTTTTTTAAAAAACCAATAAAATTTTGTTTAAAAGAAAGAAAAAGAAAAAGTCAGCAGGTCTCCAAGTTTCTGTAACTCTTATTTCCTTTCTTTAAAAAAGGGTTTCTTGGGGTGACAATCAAGGAGGAATTGGGGAGTCAATCTTGTTTTATACCTATTCCAAACCTTCAACGTGGCACACCTAACAATGTGATTTTAGAAATCCATATTAACCTTAACTTTGTTTTACCCTGGGCAGTCGTGCCACACAAATCTCAAATCATGTCCTTCCAACTCCAATAACCTCCTCTTTCTCAAAGTCACCTCCAAGCCTTTCGATCTTGATCAAGGCTGCCATTTTACTTCACTTTTCAGCCTTGATGATCCAGTTCAAAAAATTGACAGCAACTATAGAAAGATATACAAAACCCCAGAGTATTGGTGAGAAAGGCCACACTACTCTTGTCTTCTTTTGCATTAAAGGTTTTTTTCTGAGTCACTTAGTGCCAAGTCTAATAATGATTTGCATCAGTGGGTAAGCATTATTCTACTTCAAGGCTAAGTCAAGAATCCTAAATAAAGCCATATGTCAGGGAAAATCTTGAACCTTTTTCTGTGCATTGAGAAGGGGGCATAACACCTTGCCCCAAACATGAAAGAAACCTTACTCAAAATAGGATTAAAAGTTTTCTACTACATCAAGCAAAATATAAGCTTTGCTTTGATTTCAGACACATCACAGTTTTTGCTAGCAATCAAACACCTCAGCTCCCAATCTACTCCAAGAGGCGCATTGAAAGGAACTGATTATGAACTGGTCCAATATGGAAATGCCCCATATGAAAGAACTCATGTGGAAATATCCTCATTGGTAGGTTTTTCTCACTTTCTCATATTCACTAAGCCACTGATTTCAATGAGTTTTTTAAAAAGCCATAGATATCAATGAGAAGAATTGCTGGCATTCTGTCCCCACGTTTTTCAGAACCTTAAAAGTCTATGTCTTCTTTCTATTTATTTATTAGATTTAGACACTGTCCAACTTCAAATGACGCTTATAAATTGAGAACATTGTTATTTCACACACACATATATGTTTTATGATTTTATGTTTTTATGGTTCTGCACTTTTAAAGTTGTTGTGAGCCACCACCATCCCCTGTTATACTTGAAGATAGGGCGACCATACAAATATATTAAATAAATAGACTGACAGATGGATAGAATTTCTAACACTAACATGGCTTCCATCTACTCCAAACTCAGATCTTAAGATCAGTTCCTCATATAGAAACCCTTTATAGAAATACAAAGGTAAGCAGACAACTTTTAAGTCAAGCAGTAGCTCTAAAACTTTGGGGATACCAACCAACAGCATGTCAAGCCTGAAACTATTGTGCTAGGCTGTTCCTTCTTATCTTCCTAAAGCCCACCTATGTCCTTGGAAAATATCCAAGCAGATTGTCAAAATAGATAAATTCTCTACACAGCCATTTAGGCTGCAGATTGTTAGTTTCCTTTCACCAGGGATGTGCGGTCAGGGGAGGCAGGGGAGGGAGAGCCTCACTGCTCTCATCATGAAAAAAGAAAAGGGAAAAGGCGCTGAGGAGCCTCGGGGAATGGGACTGTGCGAGCCGTGGCTCCCTTCATGTTGACTCAGGAAGGCGGGGAATGGGACCACGTGTGTAGGACAGAGGGAGGTGCAGGAGGCTCCTCTTGCCTCAGCCTCCCTCCTGCACACGTGGTCCCATTCCCCGCCTTCTGTCGGGTTCTGACGCCAGAGCTCATGGTTCCAGGGTGAATGCGCATGCGCGAGTGGCTCCCTTCCTCACACTGAGCAACGGCAAGTTTACGGGAAGTTGCTCGTGAAAGCAGAAAGTGTGACGGACTTTTCCGACCATCGGCTACCGTTTCCCTGCCAGCTCGCTCGCGAAAGGACCCTGGAAACCGAGTCGTGGCCGGCGCCTTGTTAAGAATTCCCCGCCTTCCTGATGACGTCACCAGCCTCACCAGCCATAAGCCTCACCACACGTCACTGCCTTTTACAGTATTGGTATGGCAATTAACCCTGCAATATGCCTGGTGTAAAACATCCTGAGATGGAGAAGATTCCTGCGAGTCTCTTGGACTGCAAGGCAATCAAACCGGTCAGTCCCAGAGGAGATCAACCCTGACTGCTCTTTAGAAGGCCAGGTCCTGAAGATGAAACTAAAATACTTGGCCATCTAATGAGAAGGAAGGAGAAGAGCCCAATGCTGGGAACAATTGAGGACAAAAGAAGAAGGGGATGCAGAGAATGAGATGGCTGGATGAAGTCACCGAAGCAGTAGGCGTGAGATTAAATGGATTCCAGGGGATGGTAGAGGATAGGAAGGCCTGGAGGAATGTTGTCCATGGGGTCACGATGGGTCAGACACGACTTCGCAACTAACAGCAAAAAAAAAATTGCTATGGGGGGGGGGGGGGAAGTAGCTATTTCTGCTATGTTCTGGTTTATAGAGTCTTTGTGGGGCTGCCTGTCAAACTCTTACCAGTCTCAGAGTGTCTAGGAACCTGTTTGTTGCAGGCCATTTCACCTTAATTAATTACAGGGAGTGCAATCTGGATTCTGATTCCTTTTGAAAGAGTTAAGCATTACAAGCCCATTACAAGGCCTCCAGTAATTACTGTGTCAGGAAGGGTTATAGTAAAGGGAAAACTGCAGGCTGACACAGTAGGTAAATCAGGGTAGTGTATAGGAAGCAATTAAAATGACAAGAGTTTCCTAAAGTCAACACAATTATTTGGTGGCTCTCAATTTGATGAAATCAAATGCATTTCTTTAAAAGAGAAGATAAAGAAAGCTCTCTCCTTTTGAAGAGGACCAAAAAAAGGACAAGAAATGGAGAATGACTATAAAGGACAAAAGTCAATTTCTGGAAGAGAAAAAGTAAGTGAATCAGACCATGCCACATGCAGATCACAAGGATGTGTATTTTGGATACAGCTACATTTCATACTATTTAAAGCTCTTTAGTTTTGATTAAGAATGCAGTCAGTGATTAAATCCAAAAAGAACCGATGGGCATGTGGCTGGTCACTCTGGCCTTTCGGGTGCGTTTCAAGGTATTGATCACCATCTTTAAAGCGCTCCATGGCAGTGGACCTAGTTACCTGCAGGATCGCATCCTACCACACACGTCCCTGCGACCTATCCGCTCACACAGAGAGGGGCTCCTCCTGGTGCCGTCTGCTAGTCAATGCCAGCGGGCGACACCTAGGAGTAGATCCTTCTCTGTGATGGGCCCAACCCTCTGGAATGACCTCCCCCCTGACATTCGAACTACCACCGACCTCCGTTCCTTCCGGCAAAAGTTAAAGACTCACCTATTTCAATCAGCTGGCCTGGCACTTTCTTAGTTTTACCTCCCGGGGATTTATTCATTTTAATTGGGTTTGGGGTTTTAAAAAGTTTTTAATATACTATATACTATATTTAATATTTATTATTCTATGTACAGTCTTGCAACCTCCTCCACCTACGTATTTAATTATTTAACTGTCTTGTATGTATTTTATAACGTATTTTAGTGACTGTACACCGCCCCGAGTCCCTTCCGGGAGAGGGGGCGGTCTATAAATATGAATAATAAATATGAATAATACCAGTAAAATGACTGTGTGCCCTGTATAGGAAATCCTCTATCTTAAGGCAGTGATGGCGAACCTTTTAGCCACCAAGTGCCCAAACCGTGCGTGTGCATGTCCAAACTGAAAAGTGCACGCAAATGCGCACATGCGCATATCATGCACAGACATGCGTGCACGTGCAGCAGAGACCCAAAGACCACCTGGGCAACAGGAGGTGGGGCATCCCAACACTAGCAGCGCAGCAAGAGTACGATTTTTTTTCGTGAGTTTCTGTTTTGTCTTTTGCAGGGAAACAGAAGCTCATGAAAGAAACACCACGGAGATCTGACCTGGGGCAACGACACACATGCCAGCAGAGAGGGTTTTTTCGTGCCACCTTTGGGCACGTGTGCCATAGGTTCGCCATCAGAGATCTAAGGGCTTCAGAAGGCAAGCCTCTCTTGGAAGATATCCCCAGGTTTTTTAAGGTTCAAGTATCCAAAATTCCATACAGCAAACATTCAAAAGTAGCAGCTGGAAGCCTGCAAAATATCCACCCAGTCACAGATCTCTTACTATAATAAGCCTTCTCCCAATTATATTAATGGTAATTTTCATATTTGTATAAATTAGCATATGGAAGCTCCGTGCAGGTCTGCAACTTTTATAGGACAATGCATTTTTTACTTTTTTTAAAAACTGTATAAATGGTTACCCTATTAAACCTTATGAGATTCTAATTTTGATAAAGCGAAGTGAAGTACAGAAGTAAGCAGCTGGACTGGTTTGTGTGTTTTTTTTTCCTGGAAGCAGATTAACAAACCCTTCTGCTTTTTCATCCATCTGCAGATGGTATAGATTTGACCATCACACATCTGTTCATGTTTTACAGGGCATCGAGGAACAGGGATAACTAAAAGAAAGAGAGAGAAGGTAAGAGCAGAAGAATAAGAAACAGGAAGATATAATACTCAGATGTGTGCCTCACACGCTATTAAATTCTGGATCGATCCAAAGTGAAGCCAATACAATGGCAGGTTAAAATAGTGAGCCTGAGATTTTCAGACCATTTCCCCCTCTTATAATGTCTGTTCCTTAAAAAGACGTTTCACCATGAATAGATCTGTTTCAGTGGCTGTGTTTGTCTGACATGCTATGCCATGGCTTGTTTGATCATAGTTTATTGCAGAGAGCGCACAAGGCATTACACGAAAAATAATTTCCTTTATGGCCTAACCCCAGAACCAAAGCTATATCTCTTAACTCACTATTCTGCAACGTTAGTTTTACAAATTTATCCAAAAGGAAAATGAATTTAAGAACTCCCCAACCCCTTAGAAAGATTGGACAGAAAAAATAATAATAAACACAAATAATAGTGGGCAACTTTTATGTTGGCTTTCTACAGTCTGACACAAAATGGACTTTGGCTGCTAACCATGGTTATTTTGTTTAAAGTAGTTTTCGGAGGTTTTATACAGGATGTTGGGATATTGTTTTTTAACTTGTTTTTTTATTGGATTATTTTGAACTGTTGTGAGTCACTCACTTAAGTGAGATGGGTAACCATGCAAATCAAATCAAATAAAGCAACAAATAAAATAAAATTCTGTATCTTACCCAGGTATCTTACCTTTTCCAATTCTCCTGAAACAATTCCTAGAAACCCACACTCCCAACCAAATAGATCCCTGTTACTCACATGTTATATATGGCCAGAAACCAGACTCCAAGAAAGGATTGGAGGGGGGGGGGGACGACTTCTAAGACTTGTTTAATAACAACAAAAATATTATTAATTGTATTAATGACTTGCTGAAATTACAAGTCTGTAAAATAAGGTAATTTATTGCAATGAATTGTGCTCTATCTGAAGGTTCATCCACTGTCTCAAGCATAGAAATTATGGAAATCAAGACTCGGCAAACATAAACGTAGGCACGCTTATTCTATCCCACTGAGTTTCCTACCACTCTGAGAACCACTGACTTAATTCATGTGGAATATTCTCTGTTCTTTACTTAGAGTGTGTTATTGCACTCTAGCTTTCCAAATTATATTGGGAATAAAGGCAGCAAAAAGCATTTTTCCCAGTTAAAACAGAAAGATCAGATTAAAAAAAACAAAACTCCAAGACAGCCTATCTTTGAAAGCAAAGCCAGATTTCAAGGTTGCTCCATCTAGAAAATATACTTCAGTTATCATCAAGCCAAAGTCCAAACTAAGGAACTAAGGGAGGGAGGGAGGGAGGGAAGGTCACCACTGAACAACCAACAAACCAAGGCAATGCTATCAGGATCAAGGAAAATTGATCAAGGAAAAGGGCACCTCTAGGATAACATCAGAGGTAGTATTCTAACAGTTCGAACCGGATCACCCAAAATCGTGGGTGGCTCCGCCCATCCATGCCCTGCTCTATGGCATCCTATTTAGGCCCTTTTTTCGCCAAAAGCGCATGCGCTGAAGGATCCGTGCATGTGTGGAGGTGGTGCGTGCGCTCACATTTGCGAACCGGTATGGAAGGTAAGTGTATACCACCCCTGGATAACATGGGCAGAAACTTGCATTTACCAGTATATATGCTATAGGCAATTTTATACACACACACAAAATATTTCACATCTACCTGCTAATACATCTAGTATATAAAGTGTAAAATGTAGACGACTTTACTGGTGAACTTCGCCAGTCTTTTGCTCCCCTAAATGAGCTGTTTTGTAAACTGAGAAAAGGAGTCTGTGTTACTGCTTAAGCACTTGGAACCTTCCTTCGGAGGTAGTCTGCAAAAAGCACAGTATTTCCAAATTTTTCTATGGCAGGTTTCTGAGAACTACTGCAAGCAGACTTGATCCATAATGTAAACAGTGTGCAGTGAAGTAAACCTACAGCCAGAGAAAAGTGCATTTTTTTTTGCTGTTGTTATACGTGGGTTATGTTGAACTAAATTTATTTGGTTACTGATATGGCATCTTGCTGGGCTGGTGTGGCTGTTCTTTTGCTAAAAGATGCTTTTTATTCATATCCTTGTTTTTGTAACATTAATATTTATACAAAATTTTCATTCATTTTTTAAATTTTTCCTTTGAGCATTTTTTCTATAGTTAGCAAAGAGGCAGTCCTCAGCATGGACTGTCATGCCTACACAAATATGACGTGATTTATTTCAAGTCCCTATTGTTCTTATAACAGGACACTTGAAACACATGAGGTGATTGTTCCATCTCAATGAGAAGCACTCAAGTCATTCCGAGTTTTGTTTTGTTCAAACACAGCTAACTTGAAAGATCGCAGTGTTGTGAGTAGGGTTAATATGCCCCAAATTCAAAACAAAACACCTTTTCTATTTCAGAAATGTGCTGTTCCATCCCAAGGGGCAGACCCTATTTTTTTCTGTTGGAAAATAACTGGGTAAATTGGAAGTGCAATATTCTATTTGCTGCTTCAGCAACGAGGTATTCTTGCTTTGCAAACTGAAGTGTTTGAAAACTAGAAGAGGAGCCAACGTCACGACGATACGGACGTGCGGTCTCGATGCTCCGAGACCACAGCCGATACATTTGCTGCTGGCTGGTCCAATTGGACCTAAACCGTCCTGCAGAGACAGTGAACAGGAAGAATACATCTTGCTGATCTCAGGGACATTGCAACATCCCTGATCAATGCAAGAGAAGTTCTTCAAGCCGGTGACAAAAAATCCAGCCATTAGGCTGATGAAGTCAGGGCGGCTCCAAAATGGAAGGATACGGAAAGTGTTTCCAGATGGTGATGAATTTTTACCGTTTTAAAAGAGACTGCCCATAAAAAACCTAAAATCAATTTAAATTGGAGAACCAAAGAAATAAGCAGCGGAATTAAGTTTGGAATGGTTTTGGACAGTAGGTTATCTTACTTTTTAAATGCTATGTTCATAGATGGAATTTATGCAAGCCTTTTAAAACAAATGGATTAAGTTTTCTTCTTCTATTTTTTTATTATTATTCTTTGTAACCTATGAACTAAAATTCTCCTCTTTCATTACTTGTGGGTGTTTTTCTAACTCATTCAAGAATTAGACTTTTTTTAAAACTTGAAATACAAAAAAGAAACAAAAAGAAACAAAGAAAATTGCAACAATAACACTGCTACTTAGAGACTGGAGGTTTGTGTATTGGAAATGAAACACTTTTACTTTTCTTACTGATTATCCTGGCTTGGCACTCCAAGGTCTCACTGCTTATTTATAGAGCGTGATAAGAAGAAAAGCATACAGATGTCCTTTTGAAGTATATCTTCAACCAGAGAAAAGTGAAAATAAAACTTTATTGTGAATCTATGCTTAATCTTGTAAAAACCTTCCAAGCTAGAGCAGCAGTGTTTGTTAGCTGGAGATAATGGCACAATTTCAACAGCAGAAAGAAACTTTAAGTCTGCAAAAGATATTCTTAGAAATTCAGAAATTATCAAACACTTTTGAGAGGACAGAGAAGAAGTTGGAAGACTTAGAGCATCTAACAGTAAATATGATGAAGAAGTTGGAGATGTTTATCAAGTGGAGGTTAGAATCCTAAAAACCAAAGAGGAAAATGACCATAAAGAAATTAAATTTGTTCATATTTATGGTGATTGGTTTGTTTCTAGAAATGAAAAGAGTGGAATACTGAAAGAGGAATTAAATGGAGGGGAACTCTACCCCAGATGGCAAGACACAGAAGAAGAAAAAACAAAAGAATTTATGGATTTCAAGAGAGAAATTTTATTAGCAACATCATTGATAACACTACTGACAATCAAAGATAAGCTGATTAAGGAAACAGAAGAAGGGCATCGAAATTACATGAGAGATTTTATAAGCAAGGAGTTGCTAAGAGGAGTCCATACAAATTTGATTAAGGAGATGATTAGAGGACTGACCCCACAAATGGCAGAAGACATGAGACTGTTTTGAAACTGGAAAAATACAGGTTGATAGATGGAAGTGTATAATTTAAAACTAGCTAAACTTAGTGAAATTTAGTGACAATAGATATAGTTAAATAAATAATTGATAATGATAATAATGTGTACAATGTGTAGTGTTATGATAAGTAATAATTGGATATGAATATTGAATGGCACCCATGAAAGGAAGATTAGAAATCCTTTTGGATTATATATAAAGGTTAATAAAAAAGAACTAAATTAGATTCAGTTAAGTCTTGATTATTAGGGGGGGAAATAATATGATTCAGGATATAGTCAAATAAAGGAGGGATAATGATAACAACATACGGTAACATGTATAAATATCTGAGTTAAAATACTTGAGTTAATTTGAATTATGCTCGATGACTGTGGAAGAGATGCATGAAAGTCTTTTTGTAACCAACTGATACACTTTCTACAGTATGTAAAGAAGGAAGATTTTATGTGCTGTGTTTGTTTTGAAAATTAAAAATTAAAAAAATTATTAAAAAATTGAAGTGTTTGGAAACTGGAGGTGGGGTTGGGAAGACTGATTGTGCTCCTTCTGTTGGCTCACAGGGTGACATGTGTCCTTAAAGATCAAGTTCAGACCCTGCTTTTTCCTGGGGGTGGGTGGGAAAGAATTGCAAGAGAGAGTGAAAGAGAGAACAAGATTTCTATGAATTCCCATATAGGTCCAAATGGTAAATGACTTATTTTTGCAGATTATTTATTTATTGGTGTGAGATGCAGTCCCAGCAGTCTATTTATTGTTGTTCTTGCTGGAGGTGCTCCATTCCTGACAACTTCATCAGAGTGACACAAATGGATAAAACTATTTGGAATTGTCAAGTTGATCGTGTATGATGTTATGTTCGCTGACAAGGACACCTGGAATTTCCTTGAGCTAAGAGACAGATCAACATCTATTCAATCTACTGGGATATCCATAAGGTTTGTGCTTCCTCAAGACAGAAGCTGCTGGTTTTTATGGAGAAGACGACTCTTAAAGGCAAACCACAGGCCAAGTTTGGTATTTACTTAAGTCTTTTCTTTTCTTGGGTCCTCTGAATTCCATAGCCGCTCATCAAACCATGACTTACGTTTCAATTCATGTGAAGGTGTCCTGGTCCTTTCCATGTCCCATATACCAAGTTTTACAGCATTATTTTCTACAGGTGGATATAGAAAAGCAGGTCTAAGCCACCATAATGAAGTGGAAGTGGTGGAATGTGTGCAACATTGCAGCATTTTACTTTGGAAGGATGTTTAAGACAGCCAGAGTGATAGATCATGTCCGCCTCAAGTCCACTAGGGCTTGTTTTCTGCTGAGTGCTGCTGGCATCTGTGGGAGAACCAGCGTCTGTTGTGCTGAAGATGAAAGAAGGGGGCAAGGGAAAAGAAAGCCAACGAAGCCTCCTGGGATCCTACCAGCCAAAATCAAAACTCCAAACTGTCTTGCGTGTGCAGATTCAACTGACATCTGGCTATTTGGATTGCTAGCATCTGGTTCTTTGCAGAAGGATAAAATAGGGGACAAAAATCAGCTTCCATCAGGGGAGAACTAAGCTTGTGAGCTTCATAAAGTCTGTCTTTAACTTTTCACATTCTGCTGGCCAAGGTCTTTGGAGCTTAAGGATGTGCATCCTCTCACCAAGAGCCATGTGAACCCTGCATAGCAGAAGAGCTACATCTGCTGCCATTACATGGAGTTGAAGATAAAATCATCTCCTAAATCAAGTGACTATAAAATAGACAGGCATATATGGTACCACATTTTGGGGTTTGCGCTAGTCTTTGAAAAACGACTGCACACAGGTTTAGAAGACTAAGGGTCATCCATTCGATGTTTATCCAAAGGAAGCCAAGATGGAGACCATGTAGAGGCCAACCACACACCATTTGGCTTGAAATACTGGCTTTCTACTAGGAATGCAATTAAAAGGGTAATTTTTTTTCCAGAGCTACTTCTGTCATTTTCAATTAATGTTAAAGTGCTGGCCCAATATTAGAGATGTGCAAACTATTCCATATATAACCCGATGGTTCTGAGTGTTTGTGCATGAATTAAAACATGTTACCTTTCTGATGTTTTGGTCCATATATACATGGGATGAAAAGGTGCAGTTTTATTTCTGATAATGACTGAAAAATGCAGGTTCTGGGTAGACGTAGCTCCAGTAAGGGGGATAAACTGGGTCTAAGGGAGAAGTAGTTGTGAAAGTGACAGAGGGAAGGGAAGGCTTTGGAGAAATTGGGGATGGACAGGCTAGAGTCATGCACTGGGAACTGCTGAAGGGAGAGATGGGGCAATACATACCAGCATTGTCCTGGTGCCCCAGAAAATCCCCTCCAGCTTTTGTTTCAAGGAAAATCCAGAACAACCAAAATGTTTTGGTAAACCAGAGCCAACTCAAAATCATTTTTCAGATTTTTCATTTTCCAGAATGTAGTCAGATTTTATGAAACATTTTCTGTATGATTCAAAGAGCTATCCAAATGTGTCACAGTAGACACAAGTCTGGAGCAGACTTGGGAGTTAAACGTCATGTCAAAAGAGGCCGTGGCAAACCAGGGAAATTGTATTCCACTCATAGAGTAGAGCTCAACTTCAACACGATAAGGTACAGTACTGACTAAAGTTCATAGGAACACTCCAAATGGTGTTAGTTTTTTTTTGGGGGGGGGGGTTCTGGTGAAGTTCCTGCCTCCCCTCTTTTACAATAATACAATAGTAGAGTTGGAAGGGACCTTGGAGGTCTTCTAGTCCAACCCCCTGCCTAGGCAGGAAACCCTATACCGTTTCAGACAAATAGCTATCCAACATCTTCTTAAAGACTTCCAGTGTTGGGGCATTCACAACTTCTGGAGGCAAGCTGTTCCACTGATTAATTGTTCTCACTGTCAGGAAATTTCTCCTCAGTTCTAAGTTGCTTCTCTCCTTGATTAGTTTCCACCCATTGCTTCTTGTTCTACCCTCAGGTGCTTTGGAGAATAGTTTGACTCCCTCTTCTTTGTGGCAACCTCTGAGATATTGGAATAATGCTATCATGTCTCCCCTAGTCCTTCTTTCTCTTAAGCTAAACATACCCAGTTCCTGCAACCGTTCTTCATATGTTTTAGTCTCCAGTCCCCTAATCATCTTTGTTGCTCTTCTCTGCACTCTTTCTAGAGTCTCCACATCTTTTTTACATCGTGGCGACCAGAACTGAATGCAGTATTCCAAGTGTGGCCTTACCAAGGCATTATAAAGTGGTGTTAACACTTCACGTGATCTTGATTCTATCCCTCTGTTGATGCAGCCTAGAACTGTGTTGGCTTTTTTGGCAGCTGCTGCACACTGCTGGCTCATATTTAAATGGTTGTCCACTAGGACTCCAAGATCCCTTTCACAGTTACTACTACTGAGTAAGGTATCACCTATACTGTACCTGTGCATTCCGTTTTTGTTGCCTAAATGTAGAACCTTACTCTTTTCAACATTGAATTTCATTTTATTAGATAGTGGAGAAAGAAATCGCAATGAACTTTAAAACACAATGGGCTTAGGAAATATTGTACTTTTTCTGCCTGCCCAAGGTCAAGAAAACACACACACACACACACACACAATCCCATAGAGAGGAGCTGGAGGCACAGATCAAGTCAACACAGGTGGAATTTGGGCCTTCTTGTTGGCGCTTGGTCTCCAAGATTCTAGCCATTCGTTTCTTGATAGGAAACACCACTAATTTTATATTTCTCCAGTCCTTTATTTTATTTAACAGTTTGAAAAATATAAGTGAAAAGGGTATAAGTAAGGAAATACAGAACATGTAAAAAAAAAGGTACAGATAATTAGCCCTATTGGACTTTAAACTGAATTTACTGATTTAACACAGTACAAATCACTGGCAAAGCTGTAAAAAGTACGATAGATCAGTATGATTACATTGAGATATAATTCTGTAGATATGGAAACCTAATTTATAAATGTGTCACGATCTGTAAATAGTGTTACCATCTAAGAATGGTTTCCAATTAGAATTAAACTCTACATGAGATGTATTTTTATATAAGAAGTTATTCCGGACCTGAATGCATACTCCCACAATTTAATTAGACATTTTTCCAAAGGAGGTATTTTCCAGTGAAACCCTTGCCGCCATTAACATATACAATGTAAGTTCAGTGTATTTTGAAGAAATTGGTGAAATTGAATAGGCATTCTAAATTATAACTTTCTAAAATCCATTCCACTCTTCTACGAAATATGTTTCAGTATAGCTGGCCTTTACATTTCTACCACTTTTTTTTAAAAAATAAAAAAAAATCCAACCAATACATTACATTCCCAACATTTAAAAAAAAAATAGTATTATTCATTACTACTACTACTATTATTTTTGAATTATCAGATTTGAAACAAGATCTAATGAACAATTATAGTCTTGTATAATTAAACTATTCTTTTTTAAAAAAAATACAAGTCTGACCTTTGGCAATGTCTGTATTTTGAACGTACATGAACATTTCTCTAACAACCGACTGTCCACAGTAGGCTTGTTAATTCGTCTTCTAAAAGAAGCTTGGAACAAAGTCGTCTTCTAAAAGAAGCATTTCCTGACCACTGTCAGCTTTTTGCCATTTTCACTGAATAGTTGGACTATCAACTATGAGGACCCAGATTGTTAGGGGCAATATAATGAGTCTGTAAACCACTTAGAGAGGGCTGTAAAAGCACTGTAAAGTGGTATATAAGTCTAAGTATTATTGCTATCTTTATTTCTCCCATGCTGTTTCCTTGAGATATGCCCAAATGGGTCCTTTTTGTTATGCACAGCATCCTTTGGCAACCTAAGTTCATTAAATGCTCCAGTTTCCCTGACTCATTCTCTGCTTATAATTTGCTTTGCTTTCTATATTATTGGTCCCTTCCCAAAAAAAATTTTTTTTAATTTTTTTAAAAGACAACCTTAGGACATGGAAGAAAGAAGTTCTAGACCCTTACAAAAACAACACATAGCTACCTTTATGTCTAAAAGATCAGCTAGCTAATATCAAAAAGCTAAGCAGAAAAGAAACTGGTTGATATTTCAACAGGAAACTACCAGGGAATCTCATATTTGCAGAGAAGTCTGTGAAACCTTCTGGAAGAAGGCAGGGGGGAAAACGCATCTGTATTGCTGCCAAGAAAACAATATGATCAGGTCCTTGTAGTTAAATAAATCAAGCTCTATTTCAAGGAGACTTTACATTTTTATTGATCTATTTTGCTGTCTCCCATTTCTTTCCTCATAATGACTGCTTGTAACAATGCCTTTAGGACATTTTTTTTCCTTAGGAAAACCCCACCCAACTTGAACTCCTTCGTTATTTGTTCCTCATGTGGAATTCTATTTATTATGGCTGTGGGTTTATAAAATGAGCTTTCCTGACATCTAAGGTGCATGTTTGATTACAACTCTACCATCACACAACAGCATCACTCACTATTGTAATGGTCAGAATGAAGTCAAAATAGCAATACAGTCCTTCATTAAAATTTTTCATCATGACAAAAACAACTGGAGAAAAAAAACAGATTAAGTTGAGTTTGTGTCGAAAAAAAATCAGGATAATTAAAATGCCTGTTATCATTTTTCTATGCTTACTTGGAATATCAGCAGTTCGATTCTGGCAAATATCATATTCTCAACTTGCTGGGGGAAAAAATATGCTCTCTTAAAAATTTAACTATAAGAATCTTCTTATTTATCTATCTTCAGTGCATCCTGAAGACGTACTGCTTCTGGATTAGAAGAAATTGCATGAAGAAAATGTCAACGTGCTTGACCGGCTCAGGATTCTCACTGAAGAGATTCAAATGCTTGCAGCCAAACTATTTGAAAATAATCAGTGGGCCCTCAAAAGTACTCAGGAATAAAATTATCTGGTTTATAATTCATGCAAATGTGAGGAACATGCTAGCTGTTTGCAGACATTTTTGTAGGAAAGAAAGAGGTATCATTTGTCAAGTCAATAAATCATCCACACGAATTGTTGTTTTATTAATGATTCACTCAGCCCAACAATTTCAAGAAAGGGAAAAGCAAGGAATGAAATACGTTGAAGAAGCTTATGTAAAGGCTTCAAATGAATTTGGCAGGCAGGAGGAGGCTTATAAGTCAATCAAGCATTTGATTCCACCAATTCCACTAGGAACTCTGCCCCCCCCCCCCAAATAATTATAAATTTGGTCGGCTTTAATAAGGAAGACAAAGCAAATGAAGAAGGAATGCTAGCTGAGAAACCTATTTAGTACAGCTACCTCATGGCACAAATTATATGTGTCATCAAAAAAGAAAAATATAGGAAGTTGGACTCAAGCCTGCAAATGGGAATTTTCCACTCTGATTTGATGGAACTTTGGTTCCCTCAAATGTACCTGTAATTGAATCTGAAGCATTATTTAGCTATCTTTGCAGCAGGCCAGACTTTGATTCATGGAATTTGGATTTTATTTTTAGATGCAACCTTTTGAGGTGACTATTCTTCATAGGTTTTCCATTTCACCTCCAAATTCAATGTTCCTTTCAGAACTGACAGCCATTTATGGAGTGCTGTTTTGGCCACCATAGTTGGCAAAGAGTGATGACAGAAAGAGCTCCCTGGAGGCTGGTGGAAGGATGTAGCTGTGAACAGTGAGCATGTAACACACTCCTTTTTGTACTGCAGTAACAGGCAGCAGTTAACTCAAGGTATCTACTCAGGTCATGGTATCCTCTCGAGACAGGAAAGGTAAAGGGTCTTTTCAAGATGACCCTCTGCCTTTCCTGTCTCTTTTGCACTTCCCATATTTTTTTGGCAAAATTCTCCCTTCATTCCCATATACTTTCCCTCATTTCCCCCCTCCTGACTGAAACTGCATTTCCCAGGACAGTTCCATGTGTAGATGTGATTAAGATAAACCTATCTTGTCAATTCAGCCATCTGATTTTACAATTCCTAAAGCATTGGGGCCTACATATGAAGGTCTAGAAGTTTTGTCAGGAAGGGAAGCAATGAAGCACTAAAATAAGATAATAAATTATATCCTGGGGTCATGTGATCACTTTTGCAACCTTTGACAAGCAAATTCAATGGGGAAGTCAGGTTTACTTAACAACTGTGTTACTAACTGAACAACTGGAGTGATTCACTTAACAAATATGGCAAGAAAGGTAGTAAAATGGGGCAAAACTCACTTAACAAATAACTTACTTAGCAATGAAAGTTTTGGGCTCAATTGTGGTCATAGGTTGAGGACTTATTATATGTAACATAAAATTATAATGAAATAATATTCTATTTTTCTTCTAATTCTGATGGATTTTGACTACACATACCAGAATTTCCAGTCGGCCTGGCCATCAGAACCTTAGTCCCTGAACATCTAGATGGCACCACATTGGGAAACACAGACCAGAAGATAATGTATAATTAAAGGCATGATAATCTAAATTACCTCAGTACTCTCTGCCTGTCCACAACGGATATGCTGGTGCCGAATTGCCTTTTAAGAAAAGAAAAATGGTTGACAAAGTGGGAAACCAACAAAGCAGAAAACAAGAAGATTGGAAACAATACAGTATGGATTCTCTACATACAAAACCATGTAACTTCCATGTAAGAAGATTGATGAATTGCCTAATCCAACCTTCTTCAATCCATTGCACACCCTCGCTCTACTACCACACAGAGACAGAGATTCTAGTCTCAATTGCCATCCTAAATTGAAACTACCTATCTACAGGGATTGTTGTTGCAGCTGGCTGGAACTATAGCAAGTGAAGTCCACACATCTGAAAAGCTGCAGACTGGGAGAGCTATCATACTCCCATTAAAGAGGGGATTATTTTAAAGAACGCCTAGGATGTATCCAGTATGTGAAGTCAAAAAGCCCCCGCCCCTCTTTCTGATGGGACCACAGATTGCTGGCAATAATATTTATTTTCAATAAAACCTGCTCCTTGTCAGAGATTTCCTTTTGCACTGATGTGACCTCTGAGTCTCTGGAGACGTGGATGTCTCAGAGATCCACTCTCGTAGTTATAAAAAACAGCAGCCTATTATAAACAAGCACTTTCCTCTTAAAGGGAAAAGTCAGCAAAGCAAATACTGAAAACCAATGATGGGGAGCAGAGGGCAGAGGATAATTAGGAGTAGAGAGCCCTCATTTCCCCACATTAACACAGTGGGAAAAGATAAGATAACGTAAGAAGCTACAGATGATGTTGGTTATGCAAAAGCAATGCAAAGTCAATAATTCTTTTTCATGTTGCTTTAATCTGAGCCTCCTTACTATATGTAATAATATACTGATCATGCCACATGGTTGGAACTGCATCCAAAGGCCAGGCAGTGCCAATAGTAGCACACAGGCTCTTCTGCAGAGTGAAGCTTGCACTCCAATTTATCTCTGTCCTGAATTACAGGCCTCTCAAAAATCCTCTCTTCCCTGCAATGGGCTGCAGTTCCAGTCCTCGCCATCTCATGGGCATTAACTAGCTAGTGTGGGGGCAGTTAGAAAAATTGTAATGCATCCGGAAGGCAGCAAGCTGAAAAGTTTCCCTACCATAGTCACACAACTAAATGGTCCTTTAAAAACCATGGTGTGACACAAATATGTTTCAACATTAGGAGAAAAATAATATGATTGAATTTGCCACCTTTTCTTGATGACAAAGCCGCTTGGTTTAGTGACCCCAAAGGTCCCGATTCTAAAATTGGACCAAATTCTCCTTCCTATAGTCCAATATATTATGTCCAGAGAATGGAAGTAAAAACTAAGGATCATGGGTGATGCTGGTGCATGGTTAGAATACAGTATTGCAGGCTAACTCTGCCGACAGCCAGCAATTCGATTCTCACCAGGCTCAAGGTTGACTCAGCCTTCCATCCTTCCGAGGTGGTTAAAATGAGGGCCCAGATTGTTGGGAGCAATATCTGCTGATTCTGTAAACCACTAAGAGAGGGCAGTAAAGCACCACGAAGCGGTACAGTAGAATCTCTGGTCATGAACGCTTCTGACCACAACCAAATCTCATTCCAACCCAAAAAAATGTACATGGGGGGGGGGGCAATTTCCCCTTCTGCACCATTTTTTTTCTAAGCGCCAAATTTCCAAAATTAGGTTCGAGTCATGACCAAGTGGGTTTGCGACCAAAGTTATGGAACAAATGATGGTCGTGACCAGAGGTTCTACTGTATATACGTCTAAGTGCTATTGCTATCATTTCTTGGGTACAGCAGCTTTTCTTCTTCTGGGTGAAACAGGTAGGTGACCTTGATAAAGAGACAAAGGAGTCACTCTCCTTGGCAAAAAGACAAAAAAGTCATTTTCTTTTACAATACAATGTGCTGGCTGTTGAAGACTTTTTTTTCTACGGCAATTCCTGACTGTTCTCAGGAACTAATTCTCAGACAGTGCAGTCTAGAAGGGGGAATACCATGTCCTGTTTTCAGTCAAATTGAGAGTCCTATTGTCTCCCAGGGAGAAAAGTAGGTGGCTATATTTACCTCCCCATCCCAAACGCTTGTTTTTCATTTGTTTCTTTCCTTGTCAGTCATGAAAGAGAATTATCTAGTAAGCATCAAGGGCTTGACGAGTCTATGGGGAACAAGTAATGGTGTCCTAAAGGTGAGCTGAACTAAATGGAGATATCCATACAGAAGGGGTTGTGATTGCTTGTTTTTCGCACAATCAAGTCTACACTATTTCCTGAATGTTCTCCCATCCAAGCACTAATCAGGCCCAACCGTATCCAGCTTCTAAGACAAGGTGCCTAGCTGCTGAGACCCATGGGGTCAAGTGCCCATGGTTTCAGAGTCTTCTTTGATATGTACCATTGCATTCACAGATCAAATCCTACGTACATGTCTTGAAGGGATGTCTTTCTATGGGTCTCCTCTTAATCTGCATTCATTGCTGACTCCAGCAGCTCACCAGAGGCTTAGAACTGTCCTCTTAATATGTAACAGCTCCTGGCTTAAAGTAAGGACACAGTTGCCACTTTAGGTAATATGAGCAAAATTTGATTTTCCTTCCATCCACTTGGGCTTCAAATATTCTGCAATGTATGGCCAAGCCTCCTTCTCTCCCTCCCCCTCTCTCTCTGTCTTCCCACCTCTCTCTCTCTCTCTCTGACACACCCCCACTCTAAATTTTCAAAACTACAGCATCCAAATTATATAAGGATTGTCTTGATTTTAGAAAAGTATGTTTCTCTAGTTTGTTTGATAAACAGCTGGATTAGGACATTAAATTTCTTCTAAATGGAACACCACACGTTTTAACATACAGTTCTATGCTTAAAAAAAATCAGGACTTTGTAATAGCAGTCTCTAACACTTCTGGTTTTGCAGACCAGCTGCGTGGTGGCGTGGGACAGACGGACACACAGGGAATGGTTCTGCCCAAGCAATGGGCAAGCATACTTGCACATGCAGCTCCCCTTATACAAGCAGTGGGTGTGAGCATCCACTGCTTGCACAAATAGAGCTTTGTGTGCATCGCAAACATCCGTCAATCGCACGCTTACACCTTCACCCACTGCTTGCATGGCCTGGTTCTGAATAGGCCACAGCCCAGCACCGGGCTGCTTACTTTGCAAAAATTTTCAGCAATATTAGATCCTTTGAATATAAAATACTCATGAAATCTATTGCATTCAGAAAAATAGTTCACAAAGAAAGCTGTCACATAGTTTTTCTTAAAGAAGCTAGTTTCATGGTTGAAAAGGATGCTAGCTTTTTGTTGTTATGAGAACAAATGATAACTCAACACAGATTTTAGCTGTTCAAGGAAAACCAATCCGTGTGCCATTTTTGAGTCTACTTCCTCATTCCGATGTTGCCAAACTAAATGATATTATATAATCAAAACTAAGCCACACTAAGCACAAATATTAGCACTCCAAAGTTAGCGAAATTATTGAAGCAACCCTCTTTTCAATAACGAATGAATATTATAGAGGTAGTCCTCAACTTATGACCACAATTGAACCCAAATTTTCTGTTGCTAAGCAAGACATTTGTTAAGTGAGTGCCCCATTTTTACGTCTTTTCTTGCCACAGTTGTTAAGAGAATCATTGCAGTTATTAAGTTAGTAACAAGGTTGTTGAGTGAATCTGGCTTCCGCATTGACTTTGCTTTACAGAAGGTCACAAAATGTGATCACATGAGCCTGGGACAGTGCAAGTGCCATGGAGACGAACGAGTTTCCAAGTGTCTGAACTGTGATCACGTAACCATGGGGATACTACAATGGCTGTAAGCTTGAAAAACGGTCATAAGTCATTTCTTTTCAGTGCTGTTGTAACTTTTAAACTAGTAAACAAACTGTTGCTAGTCAAGGACTACCTATATGAATATGAATATGCTTTGTTGCAAATGGATGAGGGACTTAACAATAGGGAAAGAAATAAGCAAATATGAAAATAATAACCCAGAAATGGTGACAGGGG
This sequence comes from Natrix helvetica, assembly GCF_964273705.1. Lineage (NCBI taxonomy): Eukaryota > Metazoa > Chordata > Lepidosauria > Squamata > Natricidae > Natrix > Natrix helvetica. The sequence continues at coordinate 244,912,813 of NC_138548.1, forward strand.
ACAAACTACCATTCTGAACTGTAGCCCTCCACACTGTAATAATTAGTTGCACAATCCATTTTCGTATTTAATTTCTGCTTTGCCATGCTCTGTTGAGCTCAGAGCAGCTTACAACATTATTTTTTCCCCAGCCACTAATGACTCAGTACTCCCGAGATTCACAACTTAAGAAAATCAAAGGGTCTGTGTGGAATAAGAGGTCAAGTTTTAAAAACGGACATTCTAAACATGAAATCTGTTTCATAAAAAAAAAAAAAAGAACAAATATACTCACTCATACCATCCTATTTCCAATCCGTTTACTACAGTCATTCAAAGAGCAGGAAACCTTCCTGCCAGGAAGCATATAATACAATACAATAGCAGAGTTGGAAGGGACCTTGGAGGTCTTCTAGTCCAACCCCCTGCCTAGGCAGGAAACCCTATACCGTTTCAGACAAATGGCTATCCAACATCTTCTCAAAGACTTCCAGTGTTGGGGCATTCACAACTTCTGGAGGCATTTTCTGTTCCACTGATTAATTGTTCTCACTGTCAGGAAGTTTCTCCTCAGTTCTAAGTTGCTTCTCTCCTTGATTAGTTTCCACCCATTGCTTCTTGTTCTACCCTCAGGTGCCTTGCTTCTTTGCTAAAGCACATCTGTATAATAGGTTGAACAGGGCAGAAAAGAGTCAGTTGTAGATGGGTGATCGTCTGAAGCTTTACCCTGAAGAAGAGTTGATTTTCTCACCCCAGGAACGAGAATCAGTAGTGGAAGCATGAACCAAGACATAAGTAAGCAACGGTTGTCATCAAAATGGCTCTGCTCACGCTGTCTGGCTTTCTCACCCGAGTGAACATCTCACTGAACCACAAAGATTTAGATGGGAGACTCAGATGTGTTTCGGAGTGCATTTTACAGCCATCATTACCTGATAGAAAATGTAAGTGATGGGCTATGATTTCGCTGAATTATGACACCTCTACAGTCAACACAGGGCTATCAGGAGACAAGAGGGTAATAACAACACTACTCCAATCTTTGCTGAAACAGAAATAATTTATGAAAGGATAAATCCTTTAACATGAATTCAAAGACAATGAATAGAAACCTGAGCATGCTCATACACAGAGTAAAACGGCTGGTTGTGTGAGTGGAAAGAGAGTTGAAGCTTAATCATTTTTCCATTATTAATTTCTAATCAAAGACGCACCGAGCACTAACTGTACAAATTCTTGATAGTGCCTTTGTCCACTTAAAGCTAAAGGTAAAGGTTTCCCTCACACATATGTGCTAGTTGTTCCCATCTCTAGGGGGCGGTGCTCATCTCCGTTTCAAAGCCGAAGAGCCAGCGCTGTTCAAAGACGTCTCTGTGGTCATGTGGCCAGCATGACTAGCGCGGGCTACACTGGCTGCCTGTGGCTTTTCAGGTGCGTTTCAAGGTGTTGACCATCATTTTTAAGGCGCTCCATGGCACAGGACCTAGTTATTTGCGGGATCGTATCCTGCCCCATACATCCCTTCGGCCGATTCGCTCACACAGAGAGGGACTCCTCCGGGTGCCGTCCACTAGGCTGTGCCAGCGGGCGACGCCTAGGGGAAGGGCCTTCTCTGTGATGGGCCGGACCCTCTGGAATGACCTTCCCCCCGACATTAGAATGACTACGGATCTCCGCTCCTTCCGTCAGAAACTTAAAACCCACCTATTCCAGCTAGCCGGCTTGGCCTAATTCCATCTATCCCACCTCAGTTTTATTTCTAAATATTTAGGATTGGTTTTAGGGTCTGTTTTTTAATTTTTATAAATTGTACAGGGGTTGTTTAATTTGATTTTTACCTATGTATATGATTGTTTGTATGTTTTAAATTTATTCCTGTACACCGCCCCGAGTCCCTCCGGGGAGAGGGGGCGGTCTAGAAATTTAATAAATTATTATTATTATTATTAAATGCCAAAGGTGCACGGAACACTGTTACCTTCCCACTAAAGTTGGTCCCAATTTTTCTACTTGCATTTTTTAACGTGCTTTCGAACTGCTAAGTTGGCAGAAGCTGGGGCAAGTAACGGAAGCTCACTCCGTTACATGGTGCTAGGGATTCGAACCGCCGAACTGCCGACCTTTCTGATCGACAAGCTCAGCATCTTAACCACTGAGCCACCTCATCCCTTTTGTTCACTTATAGATATTATCTTTCCAATTATTATTATTTTTTTCCTTTTGGTTTGTTTCCTTGTTTTTCCTTTAAAATGGTTAATAAGTGGAAAAAGACTAAGACAACAGGAGAAGTTTGGGGAGAAACTGCAGCTCTGAAGATTGCCATCCTACTGCAACACCTTGTTGAAAGTTCTACTTCTCCCATCCGCTTCACATAGGTAACTGTACCAATTGTGTCAGACTAAAGAACGGCTGCCTTGCTTTCAGAATGATTAATCTATCCATTCAACTTTTCAGCTTGCTTTGTAGATTCTCAGACATATAATTAGTTTACATCTCTCTCTTGCTTGCTCTCTCCCTCTCCCTCTCTCTTTTTCTCTCTGAGGTGAACAAATTGAATGACACGAGCAATTCAAAAGAATATCTTCATTTTAATTCAATTATCTAAAATTTGTCTGAAACTCACTGAGCTTCTCAAATGATGCAAATTGTTCTAATTAGAGCATTTCAAAGATATAAACACGGAGAACTTACCCATTCGTTTCAAACGTCTTATTAAATTTCAGCTTTGGGAATGATACTGAATTGCACCTGTAGCCACTCACAGGACGTGGTTGGGAGAAATTAAATAGGAGAAGAGTGGAGAAATAAGGCCCAGGTCAGCGAAATGTGGCTGTTAGAAAAGGGATCAAACTCATACTGGAAAGGCAGTGAATGTGGCTTCAGACAAGTGTCCCGTGAGGCAAGCATTTAACATACAATATGGGACACAAAACAGAAGGTCGTTTTCTACCCTGTTCACTATTTCTCTACCTTCAGTGATGAAGGTACCCTTTGTCAGCCTCTACTTTGCATGCTTGATGTTGGCTGCCATAGTAACGGGGAGGGTGGGGGCTCATGGTATTTTGGAGGGGAATAGGTGCTGGTGGAGATATCATGAAGGGAGTTTTGTTCTCACCATCTTCTGTGCATGCTGGTGGCTCATGTTTGGGTTTGGTCAAGGTCAATTGTCTCTGGATACCAACTGAATGAGGCCACTTGAAGATGCACCCCACATGACACCTTTGGGAGCTGGAGATTGGACATTGGGTTGGGGTAACTGGAGGGGAGGGTTTGGGGTAAACATTTGATATGTACAAGTTCACCCTTTTTTGTTTCAGATCTTGCTTCACTTTCGCTGTTTTCATTTCATGTCCAGTAAAAGTACCTTTTCTCTAATTAATTGGAGTTGGGGATTCTCTTTCTTAGATTTTGAATGAGGCACGCCTGACACCCCTGGTCACAAAATAAGCACACATTTCAGAGTCCTATGTGGTGGTGGAAAGCCAAGGATTTTTCTAATACTTGGCTCAACAAGAACTGCATTTTGGACCTCTAAACACAGCTATATGATTTGAACTATAAGATTCCTACTAAAATCAAGCCATCTGAGTAATAGCAACACAGTTGCTGGGTTCCTGTACCAACAAGGCCACATCATCTGCAATGTCTCTACAATTGTGTTTCCTTTGTAGGAAATAATGGCAACTGAAGCAGAGAGATGTAAGAGCAAGGCCTGCCAGAAATCATGTTGCCTGCCTGCCAAAAAGCAGTTAAATTAATCCTACTGACTATTAGGATTCTTCAATTTCATATGACAATGTTTTCCAAAATGGGTCACGGCCACATGTTTCTTCTACTCTCTCCCCCTAAGGTGGTATTTCATGTGTCTCAAACAGCTCTTCGTGCATTTACCTGCTTAAATGCCTCCCGATCTGCACACGTACCAGTTTTATTTACAATTATGTCGGAGGAGGTGGAGGAGGAGGAGAAGGAGGAGTTATCTATGGGAAGCTCACGTTATGCTGGCTTCCTTAACATAGGCACAGCAGTGTATTCTGCATTCCTCAAATATTAGAGGTATTTCCCCAAAAGAGGAGCCTCCTTTAGTGTCATAATTTAACAGCTGTTGTTAAGATGAAACAATTCTCCAACCTCAGCTGGGCTCTATTTAGACCTGATGGAATAAACAGCAACTTTCTTGTTGCAGATGTACAATACTTTCCAGCAGTGCAGTGGAAGGAGAGGGGCATGAAACCAATTATTTTGTAATCACTTCCTCCTTAAATGAAAACATTACACCAGCTTTCCCACAGCGTAACTGGGACAAGTGGGAAAATGAAGCTCCCCTGTCTCTTGCTCTGAACTTTGCATCTCGGAGCATCTCAGCATCTGGCACTAGTAACAACCTCCTTCCAACCTCAATAAGAGGTGTACCTACAGCAGGACAGTCAGACTAGGTGACCAAGAATTGACTAAGAAAACTTGCAGAATGAGGCTTGGCCTTTTTCCTCCCGTTGTCAGAAGGGGGAGTTCACCCTTTTGCCAACTCCAAGATTTGCCACCGCAGGCTGGGTAAGCCTATGTCACACTTGTTTGCAGCTAACTTAGATATGCAGCAGTGAGAGTACATCTCCCCTGTAGAGAGTTAATGAGTCCCAGGAGGCACCCCTGCTGCTCTACTCCTCCCAAAGCTTGCCTGACTCTAACACACTATATGGTCCCAAAATAGGAAAGGAGAACTCCCTGGATATTTGCACAGAGAGAGGAAATTAGAGACACAAGAAACGTAGAAAGGAAGAGCACCTAATCCACTAAGGTCTTTGTAAACAAAGTGTGTGTCTCTTGCTCTCAGACCATTACTTTCTCTGTGAAACATTCTAATTCTGCAGGAATTTCATGAGGAAGAGGGAATCCCATTGGAATAGTCCAGCAAATCACTCTGGCCATTGTGATTCTCAAAGAACAAAAGCCCCAGACAGATTCTCATTACAGCTGAGGAGTTGGCTCTTGTGTAAAATCCCAAATGCTCTCATTTACGATTGTACAGAAATGAAAGGGTTTAGATCCCTTTTTTTTGAGAATGAAGTTTTAAAGGGTAAAAGCCTTAGGTTACAGTTTTCAAAATTGTGTTCCAATCCAGAGAAGCCTAGAGTTCTACAAGAACTCGATAGCAATAGCACTTAGACTTATATTCCACTTTGCAGTGCTTTTACAGCCCTCTCTAAGTGGTTTACAGAGTCAGCATATTGACCCCAACAATCTGACTCCTCATTTTACTGACCTTGGAAGTATGAAAGGCTGAATCAACCTTCAGTAGTCAGGATCGAACTGCTGGCAGTGAGCAGTGAATTTGCCTGCAATATTGGATTCTAACCACTGTGCCACCACGGATTCCATGATGGATTCCATTAGAGACTATAACCAAAGAGAAGTAATTCATTTGAATGAAGCCTTCTTATATCGTTAAAGGGTTGACGCTTGATCAGACGTTCTGGGATTTTTTCTAACTAACGGGTTTTGCAGCCTAAAAAAAAAAAGTGAAAACATCTGCCTTAAGGAACTGCAATGCTTAAGGCACAGAATTCCAAAAAACTGACTCTCCCAAACTAAGGCACTGATATTTAGGCTAGAGGCTCTAAGGAGCTAAATGAGGCAAAGCAAGCCCAGATTAAATCATATCAAAATAGAGCTGTGAAGATGATAGTGAAGGAATGTCTCTCAGGATTGGTTATATGGATTGATTCTACCACAACAATGAGACAAAATGATATCTCTTTGGCACCGAACATCAGACAACCTCAAGGTGACAATCCAAAACTACTATTTTCCTTTCTGCGTGATGAGCGCTGCTTTAGCTACAATGCACTATTATTTCTGATGGCTGATTTATCAGATAGAGCAACTCTCTGCCTTCCTTAAGACGGTGTAAGCTACTGATGAAAATTACTAGTCAAGAAACTCACTACCACCTCCTAACCTTACTAAACTCAATGATTCAGCTGAATTTTATGGTAACAATGAGCCAAGTTTAAGAATAACGGCCATTTCATGTTGGCAATTTGGTAATTTCTTTTGTATTGAAAAACACATTTTTTCTTAAAAGTCAGATTCCCAAGGGGCATAATTAGGACTCTGCTAATTAAGGCCCTTACTTCTTCTCATCTTACCTAGCAGAATATTGCCTCAGCTGAAAGCACGTGTCCTATATCCTACCAAATGTAAGGAATCTTAACTGCAAGCAACATAGCCGATGATCAAATTATATGATTTATTATCTAAAATATCTGGAAGTTGCTAAATTGCAGAGTCCTGATCAAGGTAAGGAAGGATCTAGGAAGTTAAGCATGTTGCTTTTTTGGACAAAAATTGCTTATCCGCATTTGATTAGTAGCTCCTCTCTATGTCTTAAGTATTCTCCACTGCTTCTATTGATCTATCCTTCCCGGCCTACAACTCCTATTAGAGAAGGAGCTGAATGTCTCTTTTGAATGCACTACGTATTGTCTTGCTTGTTCTGAACAGATGTTCTATTATCCCACTTTCTGAGAGCTGAAAGACACTGCAAATTTCTGACTTGCTAAGACTCAAGAAGGGAGAACATGGGCCAGCCAGGTGTCTTCAACTCAACGGCACAATTTGTTCAAAACTGGAATGTGTCTGTGTTTGCATTTGGCCTCTGAGAAATCATTGGGAAGCTACTTCCCCAAATGCCTCCTGAAAGCCTCAGGGACTTGGCATCCTGTAGAGTCAATGCCCTTAGGGTATAATAAATAGTTCCCAGATGGCTGAGTAAATCTTTCAGAGTTCTGAAGACATATTTGAAAGAAAGCCCATACTGATGAAACTGAAATGGATCACATAAGCTAAAAATCCACTTGACAACAGCCACCTTTAAGCTAACAATTCTGCTTTGCAGATAAGTGTAGCTTATCAGCAAATTATAGCAATGAAGCATGTAGGAGGCAGCTAGAACCCAAGTAGCAGAAGAAGCAGAGACCACAGGTACGCCTATTCTGTGAAGATAATGGCCATAAAGAAGCCACATTTCTTACTTATTATCATGTCTCTGGAAAGTTATTCGACACCTTTCCAACTGGCTTAGAGATCTCTCCAATGAGGCTTGCTCCCCTCAACCAAGGGCCTTTCTAACATATTACATAAAGAAATTAGTAAAGAATTTCAGCATGTCACACTATTGTCACAGGCTCCATTAGATCATGAGCCCCTTCTGCTCATCTAGCTGGGAATATAGCACTGCTCTTCCAGACTGCACATGGGCATCTTTGCCAAAGTATTCCTATTGTGCAGTATTTAATGTTCAACCAGTCCCTTGGAGTAACTTAGTGCTTCCTGTTTGAATTCTCTAAAGCTTTTGTTCTGATGCTAATTTTCATGTTTCTTATATTTCTGCATTGCCTTCTAGAATCCTTTACAGCTCCTAAAGTTATGTCCTTTGTAGTCTGTCAGCTAATTCAGCCATCCCTCAATCCACAAATTGAACCAAAAATATTTATTTCCTGTAATGATCACCATCATCTTCTGGGCCAAGAGCATTATGCATGCACACACAGAGAGACATTTGTACACTTAAAATTCTCAAAAGCAGGAGTTGGGTATGGCTAGTCTAGTGAAAAGAAGGACTAAGGGTGACATGGTAGCAGCGTTCCAGTATCTGAGGGGCTGCCAAAAAGATGAAGGGGGCAAGCTATTTACCAAAAAACAGAAGGCAACATAGGAACCAATGGTTGGAAACTAATCAAGGAGTGAAGCAACTTGGAATTAAGAAGAAAATTCCTGACGGTGAACACAATCAACCAGCGGAATGACTTGACTTCAGAAGCTGTGGGTGCTTCATCACTCAAGGTGTTCAGGAAGAGAGTAGAAAGCCACTTGTCTTGTCTGGCATAGACTTTCCTGTTTGTGCAGGGAGTTGAATTAGATGCACTTCAAGGTCCTTTCCAACTCCGTTATTCTATATTATTCTATGTTACTTCAGTGAAACAGATAAAACCACGAGAGAGTGGGAAAACCTACACTTGGAGTCATCCTCACTCAGTCTTCAGCCCTTCAGTAGTCCTTATCCAACCTATCTCACTGGGTAGGTGCAAAGAAAGTGTTTATGGCTCTTTCACTGAATGATGACGTATCATAACATTGACTTCCTTTCCTGGTTGCTTATATTCTGAGATGACACATCTTAGTCTCCAAAGCTCAACGGCATTGCTCTTTCAGCCATGTCCCCAAATTCTTTTTTCCTGCGTTTCCCCCCCATTCTCGCTCACCACTGTTCTATCCTAATGCCGGCTATGATTGAACAAACCGAGACACAAACTCCAAACCCACTGCCGGCTATACCAAATTGTGCAATGCATAAATGTCATTGCGGTTTCTCCCTTTTAAAAAAATTTTTTTTTCTGTTCTAGCCTCGGGAAGCAAAGCCAACTGTGAGCTCCCCTCCCTCGATGTGCCTCCCCAAAGTGCTCCCTCCTCCCCTCCTCTCTCTAACCGCAGCAACCTAAACGGCAAAGGAGGAGAAGGAGGGTTTGCCAAATCTACCACCGCCCCTCTTCCAGGAGCCAAGGGGCTCTTGCTGGAGACAGGGAAAGACTGCTCCCTCTTTTGTTTTATCCTAAGCAAAACCAAGGTCTCCTTTCGACACCCAGAGGTGCTGGCTTTGCTTGCATAGCCTTGAAGCCCTGGAAGAAGAAGGGGAAAAAAAACGGAGCCCCTGCTGTCTCGTTAAGTTCCTATGTTTCAGAAAGAGGAAAATCACATTGTATTTCTTTTTCTTTCCCTCCCACCACCTCCAGAATTGGAACCTTCTCCACTTACCCTTCCCAGCTTCTCCCTCTGTTGCTTTTTACCACACTCCAAAATAAATATTTCAGACTTATTTCTTCCTGCCAGGCAATAATTTCTCAATAATTCTGCACTGTTTAATAGGCAGTAAGCAGCAGCTCAGGTATTTTCCTGTCCAACAGCTTGGAACCAGCAATTTGAGGCCTATAAATGGTTCCATCCTGATCCCATTGGCCTATGAATGCTTGATCAGGCCCAATAAGCCTGATGATGAGCAGCCGCCACCGTAATTGCTTTATGCACAAGTAGATTATTCCCCTAGACAGCTACAACTTGAGCCCCTTTACCCTGACTTTCTTATCTCACCTCTGTCCACCTCTCCACACCCCACCCAGCAATTTAGAAACCACCAGAGTGGTGCTCATCTTTGCTTGAAGAAAGAAGGGGGGGGGGGGAAATTGAGGAAGGAACTACCAAGGACCTGGAAGGTAAATCACTTAAACTTTATGCTGCAAGTGAATTTCAGGGAGATGCAAGCATCATGGCACTCTTTACAATGCAATGGTGGCCCCAGTCCCCTCATAAAATAATAATACCACCGTGTTAATAAATGTAAAGGAGGAAAGAGATTCTGATCTTTCATAAAACCAAGATGTTCTGATGGAACTGAGGACAGGATGTGCAGACAAAATGGCACATCGCTTCCAAGAAATTCAAAAGTACAAATGAAGAAAATAAAAACCCCAAAACAAGCCAGCTGCATTTTAGGGTAGAAAGTTGGAGAGGGAGGAGAGATGAGAGAGAGAATTATAAAATGTACCCCTTACCTTATCATCATATTGCCAGGGATTTAGTAGTTTATATTAAAAATGGACCCAAGTTACCAGATAAAGAACAAGGCTGGGAGACCAACATTCAAGTTCTAACATCTCATCTGCAAAATGCTAAGCATGGTAATCTGCCTTGTGGAGTAGCTATAAAGTTACATGCAGCACAGTTGGTGAAATTAAGCATCCTGTTTGGAGAAATTAAAGATTCCATACGTGACCCAATCAATAGTAGTAACAGAAGTCATGTTAGCAATCATCAGTTGCCTTCAGTAACTAGAACACTGTATATATTTCATCTGGCAACAAAAGGAAGCAAGGCCCACCAATGATGCCATTCCGAGACTGACATTTGCTGAAAATCTGACAGCTGTCACAACACATGAGATCCTTCACAGGATTTCTGTAATGCCTGGTATTAGAATCTGGCAATGCCAATCTGTGTGTGAATAGAGGTGTGCTGTCAGGCACCAAGGCAGTTTTTCCTTATTGAAGCCTTCCAGATGTATTAAGACTGCCATCCCTCCTTGGCAGCTTACTGGTTGGAAGAAAGCGGGGGAAATGGGACCCACCCCCCAAAAAAGATAATTGGTGTCTCTGTCTATTCTTGGCTCTGCCTTCATCCACCTTTTGTTTCAGTCCCATCCAGGATGGTCTGGAACTGCCCAGAGGGAACACAGCCCTTGACAGAATGTGATTTAGAAGCAAGAACATCTGAGGTGCAACAGCCAGATGTGTTTTTCTCTAGAGGGGCACCTGACAGAACATCAGGGAAGGCCACAAGTGGTATCAAAACTTCCCAGCAATGTGTAACATTTTAATCTGACATGAAATTATTGGACAGATGGGGTTCCGGATTAAGTGCATGTAATTGATTGAATTGAATTTAAATTTGAATGAAAAGAAATTGTGTTTGGCCTGAACCCAGGCCATGTTTTGGAAGAGGTCTCCCTCAAATGTCAACAAGAGGCCAAGCATGGAGCATGGCCTAAAAAGAATAACTGCCCAGACCATTTTAAGTAGGCCTCATTCAAGGGCCAGAGGAAGCGATTTTTCCCCCTCAATCTCATACCCAGCAATTTTGAAAAGGTTTTAAAATATTTCCCCCTTCCTAGTATGCGAAAGGACAGAAGTTTATTATGTAATGGGGGCTTAACGGTAATAATACCACATGAGCCCTTGAGAGCCAGCAGTGCAATGCAAAGCTACATTTCTGTTAGCATCTTGTCATTTTAGAGGATGTTCTTTTTTAAAGTTTCCATTAGTGCCAAAATGGAATAGACTGGAAGTCACTTGCTATCCTGTCAAATCAATCTCAGCACTCCATTAAACTGACTGGGACCAGGAGAAGCAGCTGAAATCAAGAAAATGGAGCAAAGAGTGTTCCCCACCACACACACAGACACATACACAATCCATTTTGCTTTTAGAGTTATTTAATTTAGTACCATTGGGCCAGAGCAAGGAAGAAAGAGTAATAAGGAGAGAGTGGCACAAGTTGTATCATATAACTGCGCGTACATTTTTCAAAACAATATAGTACCTCCAGATATTGTGAACCGAGAGAGGTCCACAAAACCTCAGTATGTCTTTTGCTGGTGAGAGAATCTGAATTGAAGTGGAAAGGCTCATTTCTCAAACCTTCTCAAACCTTCTCAAACAGGCTCCTTAATAAAAGCCTGGGGCAATGAGGTTTTCTGTCTGGGATCAAGATATCTAAAATGATGTTCCATTCTTTGGAATGAACCTCTAGCTGTCTCAACAGTAGCACATTCAATATGAATAGTAAACAGTACTAAAAGCATTAGATATTAACATATGATGGGCAAATGGGCTCTAGATTCTGCCTCGGCATGGGGCTCAGAGAAATAAAATATTTTTTTCATGAAAAAAAAAAACCTATATTTTTAATAAATAAAAATAATAATGAGAAGAATGATTGTTTTACACTTCTTGCAAATAGCTTCAATGTTTGGTAAATAGCTTTGATTCTGTACTGTGTTTCCTCGAAAATAAGACAGGGCTTTATTTTCTTTGGACCCCAGAAATAAGCACTTGGCCTTATTTTCGGGGAGTTCTTATTATTTTGATGTGCAGGAGGCGGCGAGCGTGGTCACCTCATGGCTGTTGCTGTGTTGTAATATTTTTGGGGAGGGCTTATTTTCAGGGGGGGCTTATTTTAGCACATGTGCTCAAAAGCCCAATTGGGCTTATTATCTGGAAATGTCTTATTTTCAGGGGAAAAGGGTAGACCCCTGAGACGAATTGGGAGACTTCCAGGGGTCTTGGAGCACATTTTAAGAAAAACTGCCCTGGTATACATAGTCCTTGTTTATCAACCACAATTGTGACTGCTAACATGGTCGTTAAATGAAGCAGTTGCTAAATAACATTGTGACTGTGTTTACTATCTTACTTCATCTTTCCTTTGTTTTACAGACCTGAAATGGCTGTAAATGTGAGGGATGGTCACAAAGTTACTGTTTCATCACCATTGTAATTGTAAAAAGTCACTAAATGACTCAGTCACTAACGCAGGGTTACCAGAACATCAGAGTTGTAACCTAGGCATCATGTGTCTCTGCAAGTCCCTGAATTACAGCATCAACTGTCATAGAACAGACCACGTAGAGCCACTGGGAGCTCTACTTCAGCAACATCTGGAGGGCTACAACATCCACATTCCTGCCATCAAATAATCTGTTTGGTTTTATTTTAGCGAGATGTGGGACAAGTTATAGTTTAATTCAACATGCTAAGTAGACTGATGGTGGGACTCAGTATTAAGCCTCTTCCCTCTAGAGTTTTCAAAGTATAATTGTAGACATCTGAAGTATTATGTTCACATGTTTACTTTCTTCAAGCAATGTGTTTTACATTTACTTGGAGACTGTTCACAAG